>NW_019211455.1:38116050-38161563 GCF_002443255.2 Varroa destructor | reverse complement strand
ATATATGGGTAAAACAACAAATACATGCTGCTGTTTCCGCTTCTGCGTCTTCTCCAATTGTTCTGCTTCGGAAGGCAGTTGATGTGGCGTCGGCAGAGACGGCGGCGATATGTCGAATCGGTCGAGGCCATCTGTGATCTGACGGGTCGAATTTTCCCCCCAACCCCAGCTTCTCCAGCGCTACTACTGCTGCCGCTGACCTCGCTGGCATCGATATTCGTCGCTGCCGGCCGGCACCCACCGTATCCTTTCTTGCCTGTTTTTCCGCCAGTAGCATCAGCAGATGTCGTCATGTACTTTCATTCCTATGCTACTACTGTTGGGCTGGCGTTGCTGCTGCTGCTGCTGCTGCTGCTGCTGCAGCATCTGTTTCTCCGTCCCGTTCGCTTTGAACGCTTTCTCCTAAAACAACTGGAACATCCTACTAGCGCTAGCACTGCTACAATTCGTTGATGCCGTTCATTCTCCTTTCCTTTTCCTCTACGCGGGGCAAGAACGAACGAGCACGAGGAGAGTATGAAACGGGAGAAAACAACGCAGCAACAGCAGCAGAAGGCATCAGGGCCAAAGACCTCCTGGTGATAGTCGTAGTAGTGGCACGGCACCCCATCTCGTTGACTGCCTGCTTATACCTCTTTCTCCCTCTACCCGTCTGTTGGTCCCTTTCTCATTGCGTCCCTTCACAAGGCCATTGTAGCTGGATCGCTGCCTTTCTTCTGGTCCTACTGTCCTCTAGCCCGTCTTCCAGCTTCTTCATCTCCTTTGTCTTCACCTCCTCATGCTCCCCTCATCGTCGTCGTTGTTGTTGTTGTTGTTGTTATTATTCTGTGTATTATACGACAACAGCAGCAACGCCTAGTCAAGTCGACTCCGTGAACAGGGTCCCTGACGTCTTTCCTTCCTCTTCTTGCTGTATTCATCTTAAATTACGTTTGGTCGAATTCTCGAGCATTGCCTTCTAAACGTTGAGCAACTGCGTAGTATCAACAGAAACTGGAACGATTTCAACTCGAATGTTGCTTTGTCAACCCCAACCACCCCCACTGCGCTCAACAGCCTAGTTCCCTTCTTTAGAGAGTGTCCGCCACCATAATACAGTCGAGTAGTGTCGTTTCTTGTTGAACGTCGTCTGCTGCTTCGTCTGTCGTTAACGCTTTCCTAGGCAAAAAAGCCGTCTTGCGAAAAGGCTGCTAAAAGTGATTAAAGATTCTCGCACGTTCCTTGCTGCTGATGCCATACCTACGGACGAAAAAGATCAATTCTGCTGATAATCACACCAGAACAGAAAACGGCGACAACAGATCGTGTGGTATCAGCAAAAATATGATGATCATCGGATCCATCTGGTGTAGGAAACCGAAGTTTACCATCGGGCTTTCATTGTGTTCTCAACAATCCGTCGAACATCATGCGCCCTATGCTGCACAGTATCCGATTTAATTTTGGGTAGTTAATGCCGAGAATATGAAGCCAAGCTAAAAATCGTAATGTCAACGTACCACTTCTGGTTACAAGTGGCCGGCCTCCCTACACAGTCTAGTGATTCCCAGAATTTTTCCAGAATTAGCCTTCATCTGTCGTTACGTGTTCAGATAAGTGTAAATAGCTTGTTTAACGGAGCACTGAACAAAATTACATTTCACTGCGACTACTAGCTTTACCTTCACTTGAATTTTTCATACAAACTTAATGGCGTTTCGTAGAGCGGAAATTGTTTTGTCAATTGGGTGCTCCAGATCAGTTTCAACGATTAGCCTATTTAGGTTTAAATTTTTTTTTGCTCGTTTTAGATTTTTTTGGCCGTTTTGGGATCTTGTATTTTTTAGGCTTCTGGACTTCTATCAGCCCAGAATTTGATTCCGCTAGAGTTTAGGTATAGCCTGTTTCGGTGACACTTCAACGAATTTATGCCCACCAACATCTCGTGGGGCGTGGCCTAACGGAGGGATATTTTGAAAATAACTAGTGAATGATTTAGGTCATGAATCGCAAGGTGCAATCGCGCTGAATATTGACATTATTGAACAACCATAGCCTTCAAGAATTACTTTGTAACATTAAAATTTCCGTAAATTATTTGCTTTTGTTTAGATACTGTCTTAGAAACGTGGTGTTAAGGAAACGCCTTAATTCAGGGGCACCTGTAGATATCGATTACCACGAAAAGGCTTGACGAATCGGAAACTCTTTGCGCACGTAAGAGGCTTTTCTAACATAATTACAACGTCATTATAAACAAATCATCGATCTATCAATCCGGACTCACGCTTCTGGCTCAATGTTAGGTAGCTCCGCGAAGGCTGAAAAGAAAGCTCACTATCGTATAGCTCACTGCGCATAAGACGTAATGAAAAGGGACGTCAACGGTCAGTAGTCGATCGTGCAACTGTAAGGATATATTTGTCAGTGTTCGACAATGTATGTATCTGCCTTCCTGCCTACATACTTTTACGATACCAATGTATAGCCACACTTCCAATTATATCGACTGACTTGGTAGGGAGAGTTGGATTGAGAAGAGCAACATGGGCTCTTTCTGGCTTTCCATCTCGATACACAACTTGTTATCTCGTACACGACTTCCCTCTTTTTTGCTCCTGGCTCCCTGCTCCTGTCGCCGACAACTGCGGGGCTGAGTGGGCGACCGCCAAACAGCCCGTTCAATCCAGGTCTTCTACCGAAGGACGCCGCAGAAAGTCCTCCTTTGCGATAACCGCAAATACACTAGAGAGAAATTGCGCACCCTTGTGTCAGTCGGACATAATATCAGTGCCTTAGGAGCCTGTCTCTTCTTCATATTTGGTAAACCCTCTAAATCTTATACCCAGACATTCTGCTCTGTATAACTCCATTAACGCTGCTGCTGCTGCTGCTGCTCTACACTCTTTCGTATGGCCTGTGCCTTTGTTTTTGGCTGTAGCTAGACTAGGTTTCCTCCATATTCCCTGTGTGGCTGATCACATTAATTATACCATTGCTGTTGGCTACTGCTCCACAGTGTCAGAAGTATTGGTCAGAAGCAGCTGATCGCGAGAAGTTCTCTTGACGCTCATTGTGAGTACGCCCGTCGTATCTTGATGCGTCCGTCAATTCGTCTATCCAACTGCCCCACGTACGCCAGGTAGACATATACCCTTTGTATTGCGTGCAATGTAGCCATCATTGCCATTTGAATTGGTACTATTCTCTACTGATACTACCTACGTTGAACAGAAGAAGACGAAAGAGAGGACGTAAAGGAGGTGATCAGGAGAAGCCGTTGCTACTGACTAATTATAACCACGTGCTTCGGGTTACAATAGGAACTATTCAATATCGATTCCCACAAAAATACGCAACTCCGTGACACGCTCGCCTTAAAAAATAAGCTTCAAGCGATTGCTGTAATGGTAGAAATTGCAGACAGGTAAACATCTGAGATAGTTCATTTATATCAATCCGGTCCGAAGACAACGAGGAGTCCTTTCTTAAAAATGGAAGGCTACGAATGGATAACTTTTACATATAAGGCAATAACTATAATTATTCATTGCTTACGTTTAAAAAAATGAAACAGCGCTGCATACTGGAACAAACCACAGACAGGTAGACGAAAGTTGTCCTGATCTAAGACATCTTTAAGGTATTATCGGTTACCATGAAAATAATTAATGTAATTTATGACCTAGCGTTTTGTACTTATTTTTTATACGTTTTGCATTTTGCTTATTTTCCTGTAATATCCTACTGGTACTTTGCATGCAGACGCTTTCTCTTGAAATTGCAGTTTGCTAATAGTCGGGTGTTTGGTATAGAATACGGTATCGTTGACTTGAGTTTTTAAACCTTTTTCAGGAACATAGTTCTTCTACTCCTGATAAGGGTATGCAGCATTATTATTTATGACACTCCATCCTTTAGGTGCTAACTCATTCATTCTGCTGTTGTAAGAGTCTGGAATTCGAGATTTCCACGTATACGAGACCTCTATGGTACGTCAAAGGACAATTTCGGCATCATGTTGAGATCTAGGCCATAATCCTTATGTAAAGTTGTCGAAATTTTGAGCAAAATGCTAATCTCTACAAATAATGTCCGGTGGTAATGACAAACAGTCTTTAATTTCGGAATTATTCTATCATTGTCGTTTACACTTTTCTTTCTTAAAAAGCGTTGTTCTATAATAGAAGTGATTTACCCCTGTTCACCAGCCTAGTTCATTAACTAAACTTCTTTCAATTGTTGATAGTATTTTCCAGTCCTAATCAACAAACCAAGATCTACGAAGTGGGTAGAAGTAGTGGAAGTGGTAGATGATAACTGCATTAGACGACTAAATAGCTTTCACCATAAGCTTTTATAGCTGTACACCTGCTATAAAAGACGACCCGCCAGTTCAGTTGCATCCAACCGCTGATTTGACCGTTTTATGTTACCGTTAAAGACCCATTTTTTATGACAAGTTACAATTCACTGCAATAAGCGGGGTCGCTGCTGTAGCCAGCTAGAGGGAAAAGAAGTGCGCACTTCTATGTCTCCGCCCTTGATTCCTGTTGGAAGGTCGAGACACCTCTTTTTTACTGCTTTGACTGTAGTATTTGTGCACATTCCTAACTTGAATCCTTCGGCCCGTACCTTTTAAAATGGGTCGGTTTCTACCACAGCTTTCTTACTTGAAAGGGACTATATTCACCGTCAAACTGACTTCCTACAAAACTTACGTTCGAGTTCAATGTTTCCTTACCGGATTTTTTCTTTTTTTTACTAGCAAGCTAACGGTCTACACTACTTCTACCCGTAAACCTTCAACCGAACACAAGGTCTATGCGGAAAGCTGCCTTCACTCCTACAGCTCCAAGTGAAACTCGTATCTGTAAAGCACTCGAACCATCTGATTTTCCGTGCCTCGCTACGACCCGTCTATTAAAAGCCCAAGTGCAGATATTCCAGTGAGCGGCCTGTATATACATATGAGTGAGTTTATCGTGGAAAGAAAACAAGATCGTATTGTTATGAAATAATTGTCGTTCCGGAATCTGAACATAAACTTTACTATACATCATACAAAACAGGCTAATACATGCACAGCACTAATAAATACAAAGAATAAATCATTTGATAGAAATACAGCAAAAAAATTGATCGAAAACGTTAACTCAACATCATCAAAGGTGCAGACCTGCCACTGGCGTTTGGCAGCTTTCCCTGAGGCTCGTTCAACAAATCAGGGCAAAAATGTAGGTACATCTCAAACAGCTTTCCTCAAGTGATGGTTTACTTAAATACGTATACAATAATGGTAATATATATATATATATATATATATATATACATACCGGGCGTTTAGCATCGTCAAGCGATACGAAATCTAATCTTTGAACGAGAGTTGTTCTCGTGTGCACCATTATACGATCTCTGACCTCGTTGTTTTGTCGGCTTAGCTGCAGTACACCAAGTAATCAAGCACGGTGTACCGGTCGGCGAATAAATTACCCACTGGGTGTCTAAGACTATTTCTTAATACATACCCATCGCTGTTACGCCATTGTCTCATTGAAATTCGACAGCTAGTATACGAAGATTCGTTCTAGAAGAGTGAATCATCACGCTATTTCGGCACGAGAGAAGAAATCTAGACGGTTTCTTTTACACGTTAAGCATCGAAATAATAATCGTAACGCTCTGAGGCTACCTAGCTAGCGCTGACTCCCAGTCCGCTAAATAGAGCTATATGCGAACAGTTGATTTCAACTGGAGAGGCTTTCTCGTATCATTCTTTACGATGTATGCACAGGACTTCCTACGCTATCGTTCATATCAAGGACACAACGTATTGAAAAGGCTTAATGAAGACCGGTGTTAACCAGTAAAATGAGCTGCGCAGAATTTCAGACTCTTCTTTCCAGGAAACGATAGACAGTAGACAGCAGAGACATGTGTGCAGAGTACAGTCCCCAGCCCCGTGCATGCCCCAGTGTAATGCCCCACGCATATACTTGTGCTGAACAAACGTATTTAAGGCATAGAATTACACAGAATGAAATGTATCGGCCACAAGTAACGATTTACCCATAAAGCTACCCATCTAAAATTAACTTGTTGTCGTGTCTGGCGTTGTATATAGTTCGCGTACGTGGATGCACGATAAATATTTTGATCTTCTAATGAAAACGCGTATGTGGGCCATGTATAGTTTTTATTCACTTAGGGCTCTGTAAATACTGAGAGAATTTGTGCACTCAAAAAGAGTCTTTTTACCCTATCTATCAGTTTGCACAGCGAAGCAATAACGGCATGTTGACAATACAAGACTCCCCCCCAAATATCAAGTGTGTTTGTAAGGGCGTGCTACTATATCTTTTTACTTTGGTGGCAGTTTTAAAACGGCTAACCTGTCAGGCGGTACCCCAACCATTGGAGAAAGCTTGATTTTGAGAGAAAGACAACATATTTTGATACTTCATACGTAACCTGAATATTTTCATGATAATTTTCAGTGACTCAGATCGAAATCGGGAAAATTCAATTAAAAAAAGATGTTATCTGTAAGAGGAATTGATCAAAAGGGCGATACAATATTTATCGATCGCAAAGAAAATATAAATCTCACAATTTGATTATAGGCCTCTATATCTGGATGATTGAAACCCACGCTCCAACCACCATGTGAGTCAAAACATCTGAACCTAACGGGGAATGCAAGGATGCAAGACGTTCGTGATTTAAGCATCTTGCCAATTTGGAAACTCGTTCATTCCTTGAAAAAGGTTAGAATTTTTAAAAATTCAGATCTGCCAAATCATGTATTGAAGCTGATAAATATCATTGGCTGGCGTTAGGCGTATTATAGGTTTTTCTGGTTTATTACTATTCACAACATGGATTGGCTATATCGTGATTAGGTCTAAATTATGTAAAAATGCATTTGATATTCCCCATGTTTTGGAGAATATTTTCTTCTAGTAGAGGAGACAGTAAAACGTGTGTAATTTCAAGTGCTTTGAGCTGCATCAAGTGCATGAGCTGCTTGAAATCCTTGCTTCAACCCAGCAGGCCAAGTTGGTTCCCATATTTCCTAGCCTCTACTTTCACGTTACGAAGCTAACCGGGCTAATATTTTTTTAGGGAGTTAATCACACTTTCAGAGCTGAGTCTAGAATTTTGTCATGAAGTACAGTTAAGCCATTTCTTGCCCATTAATGACAGTGCCTGTCCTGATTTGGATATTTCTTATATTACATCCCACGCGACGGGGAAAGTCTCGTTTAATGTGATCTTGTTTAAAGCGTTTTCAAGAAGCAGCTGAAAAAATTGGGTTTAAAAAACATGGGCTTCTAACGTTTGGTGGGAACGGGCATCTAGGATTAGGGTTACTTGGCTTTTGCCATAAGGACTGAATATCTGTAGCTCATTCAGACAGCAAGAGGGCATGTCTTCTCGGAGGAAATTTTCCGCGAGGTGGCGGCAGCGGCGAGTGTCAGTATGTAGAGTGAACAAGGTTAGGGCGAGAGAACGCAGAAACTGGAGAGAAAGGATCTGCTGCAGCGGCAGCAGCAGGGGCAGTGAACAGAACGTAGTAAGCAAGCGTGCCGCCGCCCATGAAGTCGTTCGAATAGGGACGGCAAGAGAAGCATCAGCAAAGGAAAAGCGTGAAGCTGAACGCGGACAAAGACGTTAATGAAGCTTGTGTTGATGAACGACATATTTTAATGTTATCTCCACCTTTCCTGTCATGCCGTCCTTGAAGGGCCTTCTTCGAGCATATATACTGTTCTTCTGTTTAAATCCTAAAGCATGCTCGCACTGCCTTGAGAGCTAACCACAGTAAATTATTATGATAATCACTATGATTCAAAGTTCAAATTATACCATATTTAAAACTGCAAGTTACGAGGATACAGCAGTTGAGTACACTTTATTAAGTGTTTACGACGCTTTCTTAGATACGCTTCAGGGGAATACGCGTATCATGCAATCTACCCTTAGGTATAGAAGACGCTCAAGCGATCCAAGGGCAGGGAGAGTGGCACCTTTTAACAGAAGCTTAAGTTTTGTCCGATGCCATAATAGGAACTGCTTGAAAGGCTATCATGCTATGAGCTTTTCGCACTACATCACGACGCATAAATACGAGGAAGGCCAATTCACTGGAGACAACTTTTACGCGAAAAGCTTCCGACGATGCTTCTGCTGTTCGGCGCTTATTTCAATACTATCCGAATTTTTTTCTCTGCAGTGGACCCTTTTTCAAACGAGACGAAGGACACGTGATGTTTCAGGCAGCCTAATTGCGAATGAAAAATTGAATAAACGCTTGAAACGTCCCGGTAACTGGTATGTGAAAAAAGCGTTCGTATAAGCGCCTTATCGAGAAATGATGGCTCAGGCCCACATTTCTTGAATTTTACTCCAAGAAAAATCAGAACCTTTTTTATGTTTGGAATTTAGATCAGTGACAAGTACTTTTGATAGACTTTTCTAAATCTGCCTCGCTTTTTCTCGAACAGCTTTACGAAGAAACGCGCTAGCAGTACGCAGTAGTTATCATTCACGTAGGCTGAAATTTGATGGACGTTTGCGCTTAAAGCGGCTCAAGAGTAAAGCTTAGTAATAATAATTCAGAAGCTGTAGAAAATGGGCCTGTACGTTGTCGCTTATTATTTATGAATTATTAGTGCGCCTTGCAATTAAATTGTCTAATGGTAATTATATGGCGATTACTAACATATATAAGACGGCCTGCAGTAAAGGTACTTAGTTAATCTGTATGAAATATCTTTTTTGTTGCGCCCTGGTACAAAAAGATAATAGTGATCCGATAGGGATAGACGATATCTGTAGTTGAAATGGCACTTCCTGATAGGAGGTGGACGGTTTAAGTGCGAACAATGCTCGCGCGTTAAGCTGGTCACTTTAGAGTGAAACTATAGTAGCATATTTTGCTAACCTAATATCCTAGGTTCCATATGCTTCTTAACCGCACTATGTTTTAAACGAACTTCGCTAAATTTGCACACCTAATAACGTAGTATTAATAGTAATAAGTAGGAAGTAACTTGTACTTACATGAATGAAATTTTTCCCTAAAAATTGAAATTTTTTACGTATACCGACGGTAAAGCCGGCGTTATCGACAATCTTTGTTTCCATTCACGAGTGGTCACAACTCTCTTCCAGCTCGAAAACGAATCATGTACATACAATAAGTGTGTTTCTGTTTCTTGCTAATATTACATATACACTGTAGTATATATATGTTGGCTACCTCTGAACCAACAACCTCTAGATTCTCCAACTGGGGGTATAATGAGAGACTGCGCGGCTATATATATATATATATATATATATATAATGCTAACTATTGTTTCGAGAGAAAAGTAGTGTTAAAGCTTTTTTTTTACAGTTGATGTACTCTATCTTGACCCTGTCGTCTGTATTTACGAGGAAGTGGAGCAACGATGATGGAAGAAGCGTCACCGACATTATTGCGGCGTGTTGCTTAGCTGCCAGCAGCGGGAGGAAACGAAACGGCCAAGTGAGAAGGATTAGTGTCAAGGTTCGCTACGACTCTAAGACCTCGGGGTTTGGGTTTAAAAAGGCGACAGGCCAAAGAGAACCAAGACAGCAAGAGGAACTAAGAAGATCTAGGATGTTCCAGGATATGGCGGGAAGAACTGAGGGATTGCGAATGGTCTCGTTGTCGTTTGCGGGAAGCGAAAAAGGGTTTGCACATCACGAACTGTCGCACATTCCTTACTCGTTGTGTCTCACTACATTTTATCATTATGGTCATGGTCATGGCCATGGAAGCATTTTATCATAATCAGAGCCAGTGCCGTGGCTGGCATGATGAGACACGAACGCTGCGTGCCAAGCTGCGTTGCTAAAGAAGCGTTGCAGAATTGGCGCGCCGCCACCGCCATCATCGGCGGAGACCAGGCCGAGCGCTTGGATAAGGCACACGAAACGGTTTCTCACCAAAAGCAGCTATCCACACTCTGTGTACATTTACAAGTGGCAATGAGCAATAACCCTCATACTCCCAGCGCTCACGTATACTCGCAGAGAGGAACGGAACGTATAGGGAAAGAAAATGAGATTAAGCGGCATACTTGTGATGTTGTGTAATTTTCCAGAGCAAAAATTAGCTTCTTAACCATGTTGGAATACCTAATATGTAATCTTTCAAAAACATTACGATTCTTTTGTGGCGCCTAAGCAGTAGGCCAACGAAAATCGTTGTAATTGGTAGCCTATTTAAAGCACCTATTAGGCACTGGGTGCAGATTGGCCAAGGCCTACTCGAATCACCTTAATTGGCCTTAAAAGGCTGAAATAATTTGACTGTTTGCATTTAAGTACGAAACGTCTCGAAGTTTATCCAGTAACATTTAGAATTATTCCGTAGTAGAATTTTAAAAAAGGTTGCTTACACGATCACACAGAATAATCGATAGCACACGGTTAAAGGAAAATTATTCCAATTATTAGTCCAAATAAGTCTAATTCATATCGTCGGTCCAACAACATTAGAGGAACTCATTTCGACCAAAAGGAAACATTGCGTTCAAGAGATATCCACTGTTCATTCGATTTTTTTTCTATGAAAAGATCATACTAGCAACACGTTCGTTGCTAAATTTGGGGGTATTAATAAACGTTATTAGAACTGTCGTTTTGGAGATATAATGTTTCGACGTTGGCCGAGTAGTATCATTCATATACACATACATACAGATATTTGCACACCATTTATTCTGCACTTTACTTCTGTAACTGAACCCAAAATAAATATGGGGATCTATGCAGTACCTATCTAATCGTACCTTATCGGCCTCGTTTCGTGCCACGCTTTTAATTTTGGCTCATTGCCGTCATCGGTTGGCTCGTCTATTTTTAGCTCCATTTCGGTTCTGCGGCGCTCTCTTTCTCCGGTTTTTCTTGTCATTTTACTACAGCTACTGGTAACCCCCTTCGATATCATCGAGAATAGTAGAGTCCGGGGATCTGCTGTAATTCCTGTCGTCGACCTGAGCTCCTGCTTTCGTTCGTCCGTTGATTCATTCATTCGCCCAAAGCCGTCGCAGCCTCCGTTGTCGTTGTCGTCGTTAGCCGCTAGCCATCGCGGCACAGCTCAAAGTAAAAATCTTCGCTGCTTCGATCAGCCTATCTTGGCCCCGCCTAGGCTTCAATCTAGGCCCGATCTATACTTAAATATTAGAGTGTCTGGCGGGAGACTATACACAGCAAAACTTGCTTGCTCTCCTACACAAGGAACTCTTGCCCTCGTCCTACTACTTCCATCGATACAGTTAAGGCCGGGGCTATTGCTTCAACTGCTGCTAATTGCCTCTCTTCGAGTCTTTTACTCCTTTAAGCAGAAGAATATATAGTGAGAGACTAACGGTGGGTATACCAACAGGGCGAAGTAGTTGTACCAGCTATAGTAGGTGGCTGAGTGGGCGTGTGGGTGAGTATATGGGTGTATAGATAGAATGAGGGAACGAAAAACAGAGAGGAAGAAAGACACGGTAAACGAGTGGGACGCAGGAAGGCAGAGAGCTGCAGGGCTTTCATAGCCGCTTCCTTTTCGGATTGGTCGTTCCCGCACATCTTCAATCCCCCGGCCACTTGTCGTCGTCATTCGGTACTTCTTCTCGACAGTGGGCTGCCGTTCATTCTTCTGATTAATTACAGAGGTCGTTCCTTCGTCGCAGCGTTTCCCAACCAGGCCTTTTCTTACCCTTCCCATCCACTCTTCGCTTTCGGTTTTCCTCTCGTCATGTACATTGCGACAGAATCGGTGTTTCCGCATGCGCGCAATGTTGTCTCCGTAACGCCGTTATGATAACAGCTACTGACGCGACGACAATGTTGCTTAACAGAAAGAAAGAACTAGTGGACGGCCTTGACGATAGACGCTCGCAGCGAAAGCTGTTACTGCTGCTTCTGCTAGAATCTTTGCAGTCTATGAAAACAATAAGCCGCTGCTATCACAACAAGGCCTGCTTCTTCTTCAGGCTTTAAGAAGAGGCTACTGGCCTGCAGAAGAGCTTATCATAATCCGCATTCTCTCTTATTGATGCTGTTAATAACGACAACAGTATCGGCCTTTCCTTTTCCATCAAATCATCGAAAGTTATTTGATATCGCTGTTCAAAGAAAGCGCAACTGGCCTGATGATTCAATACCATCGCATTCACTCAGCGTTACTTCAACGGTTTTGGATTTCTGCGACGACATACCGTTCAAACTGTTTCTGAATCTCGTGTTGGTGAAAGCATGTTCATTCACTCTTTATGTCTTTGCGGTAATACTTCTCCTAGCTCTACCATCGTAATGACAAGTAAGGTTAAATTTATTAACATTTGTAGGCTTCTTTTTCCTTACCTATATATAGAAAAAGTATTAACCATTTTTGAGCCTATCCTCTATTAAACAATACCCTTTTTGTATCCTAAATTTATATTATTTACATTTTTATCGATAACCTTCGGCCGTTATTCTAATATGACAAAAATCCCATCACTGGTAAACTTTTAAAATTTCTGTGCAAAAAACTAGGAACGATCACTTTATTGATGTTCAGTGAATATTATTTAGGGAGTATTGCAAAAATCGACGCTACTTTCGAGTTTCACGTCCGGCGCAGCCGTTAAGCGTCCCGTCAAATGGCTGGCTTCCACAATGAAACGTAGTGTACTTATGTTTGAACTCGAACCTAAGCTATTACATGTGGGTAACGTCTTTTCCTGCTAATAGCAGGAAAAGACGTTACCCACTAACCAACCGTGGGGTCGCACATACCGAAACAGATGGTACTCCGAGTGCGTAAGGCCCGAGATATAAAGCTGATGCATTGAAATTTCGTATTCAAAACTCTCTTAATTTTTGCCCGGTAGATAAAAATGTATGTAGTCTGGCATTATAATGCCGGAAGACAACATTTTTTCTGCTCGCTAGCACCAGTTGATTCTTTCAATAGACTGTTGTAATCTTGTTAGTTGTTGACTATAGAAGTACGAATCCAGCGTTTTGTTAGACAGCAGAAGCTTATAAGGCACCGTTACCTTCGAATTCTACCAAACATACAGAAAAATTTCGTTTGACAGTCTGAACTCTCTTACAAACTGTGACGTCTTCTTTAATTCTCTTTTTATTTGCACACTATTAATCCAGTTCTCATTGCCCATGATCAAGCGCTTTATAAATAGCTCGACATTGTTATGTTTTTGTGAAGTTTTTCATACAAACGTTGAGCCTTTTTTTTTTTATATGGTTTATACTATTTAATAGTGGACGTTACGCATCTTGCACAATAATTTCCTAAACTTTTTTGTGATTCGTCGACCATTAGGGGGAGCATACTTCTGATCGAAATGTCCACCCCGAAAGCGACAGAACCATTTTAGATAACGTTATGACCATGACTTTTTAATGGGTAGAATTCGTGTTAAATTGTTAAAGATACCGTCTTTCGCTAAGAAATTTTACTCACTTTTGAGGCATTCTATTTTAGGTGTTGGAACTAGTTTAACACGTCTACTACTGCCATATGTCAGTTTTCAAGTGACACCGATGCCTTTTATTTTTTAAAATTAAAAACTTTAGAGCCGTGTGTTTGCAAAAAACGGAGAATGTTTTTTTTTTTCGATGATTCGATACAGTGTAAAAGTGTCCCACCCCTTCATTAAATGCTAAAAGGAGCAGTTCAAACAATTGTTTTTCCTGCTTCTAACACTGGCAGCGTTCGGTAGTGACGTTTCGTATTCTGCCAATGATCAAGGTAACAAACGACCCCGGCTCGATTAACAGCGTCTGCGTGTGAATGTTGATCTTTGTAAGTATCTGTCTGGTGGATGGGGGTATGCAATGCTGCCTCCACTCTGATCATCCTGCGGCTGCTGACCGTCGGAAGCCGTCGGTCTGTGACTTCGTGTGTTTGTTATGTAGCGTATAAATGGCTCTTTTTCTTTCTGTCACGCCAAGTGTCTTGTACACCTCTGGTTGTTGTTTAACATTCCTTCATGCAAAAACTCGTGACCCAATTAGAGGGTGAATTACAACAGCCCGTCGACCCCTTTCATTCTTGCCGAGTTTTGGCCGCAGCAGGGGGCCAGCTGCGTCCACCGGACGGCGTCACCACCACAGGGATAGCAGCCTCAAACTGTGTCCTTGTTGTCCTTTTCCTTCACATTCTGCTTTTGCTGAGTGATTTTCCTTTCATCCCATTCCGGTGTTCACCTCGCTTCACATATGACCCTTTGCCATAATTATTTCGTACTCCGAACATGTTTAACGCTACGTTTCGATGCCTCGACTGACTAGCATGTTTTTATATATGGGATTAAACCTGTCTGACTTCAGAAGAAACGTTAAACTTAAAAATAGCGGTCGTTGTTGTCTTCGCCTATTCTACGGATGTTTATTTTTCTGTCCGCTATCTCTCACTGACATAGCACATTTAAAAAGCACACTTACTCCAATCGTAAAGTGTAGTAACTGCTGAGGTTCTTATTGCTACTATACTGATATGGACCACTCGAAAAGGCTGATGAGACAAGCTCTAAGTAAGCGTTAAGTATTCTCTATGTTATTACAAAGCACAAGCATTACCTATTTGCTGAAATCAAGTGATTCTACATAACTCTGAAATAGGAAAAGTTAGGCCAGCTCTCATCAATTGATTTCCATCAACTGCGTTAGTCTGCTCGCTGCAAAAAAAGAACTTGATCAGAAATTTAAAAATGGGTTTTATAAACACGAAGCTACTCATTTGGTAAAATGTGCATTGGAAGCGGTCGAAATCTAAAGGCACAGTAATAATAGTCTATCACGACTAATCATGCGTACTAGAATATACATAACAAGTTGCACTGAATCGTACAAATAGTTATTTTTACCAATCTTGGCCCCGGGTGTTTTTCTTTACATGTAAACGCGTAAACCTCACAATGAAAGAGCCCCGTTAACGGTAAGCTGCGTAGATTTTGAACCTGGCTCTAACCAACTCTAGTCAAGTCAACCACAATATTCTCATTTTGCTTCGTAGATTTTTCCAGAAATTCACCTTCCAGAAGAAAAGTAAGAAGAGAGGATGCCGTGGCTTCAGTAGACCAATAGACTGACATACTTATCTGTAAGGATAGATATCTAAATTCCACAAACAAAGTGTAAAAACTTATTGAACATTTAAAGGAAAAAAAACACAATGTCTTAGAAGGAAAATTCCAGCGTTACCAAATCGCTTTTGATTATAACAATACACATCTCGCGCGCTATATCCATATAAATTACCTACCGGCTCGAGATAGAACAGACTTAGATACAACAATAACTGTGCGTTGTGATGAATAGCACAACGTCATACGTCACACGTTTTGCCGCATTTGCCAAACGGCGTCAACTTGTCGAAGGACACTACAACCGCCATCTGTCAACTGACAAACCGTGAAAAAGTCTCATTTACTTAAGTTGTTTAAGGCCATCGTACTATCTAAAACATATAAGAGCCTTGGGTTACCTAGGATTGATCTAATCTTCGAAATATTGTAACGACTAGCTAATGCTGTAGTAAGCTGCCGCGTATGAAACCCAGATAGATCCCCTGACCTAATATTTGAAATACGAATCTCGGCAAGCTACTTTGGCAGATCGTTGAAAATGCCCAAAAAGTGTTCGGAAAGTATTTATTTATAGGCCGAAACTCGAAGGGAATTGCGTTACCCCATCTGCACGAGAGCACTTTATATAATAAAATTTTGTTTAGGTTGCTATCATGGGGTTGAAGAATTTAACAAGAATGGCAGTAATGTTTTTTTTTTCGTTACCATCCGATTAAAAAGACACTTCTGTTCAAACTTAATCGACTTCGAATCGAAAAAAAAGAATCGTGTGCAAAACAAGGTGACCTACTATAATATTACATATAGATAATTTTATCATTGCATTGTTTTTGAATACCGATTTTATAAACATGTCTTTAAGCGCGAGACAAGCAATTTGCGACTCGACTTGAACTTTCAGCCTAACTTTCGGATCAGATTTATCCCTCCGTGATTAGGCCTCTTGAAGTTCGAACGATAATTTTTAGTTAATATTTACTTAGACTTTATTTAGGTAAAATAGCAGGATCTGACTCTTTGCATTAATCTAACAGACAATGGACACTAGCGTTTTGTTTGATAACAGCCAAAGATACCTCATAAGCTGTATAATAGATCATAGTAATACTAAAACAGATAACATAACTAGAATCAAGAACCAAACAATATGAACTTTAAAGTTCGCTTAATAAATGGTTATGTTATTGCATGCGATATCATACTCAAGGCAGAGAGGTAGAATGATACAATCCAATAGCGAATCGTCAGCAAATCAATGTTGATAGTCAACATCTGTTTTTCGCAGCAGATGCTGACTGACGACGAAAGCTTCTTGCTCACAGTGAAAGGTCGAAAAACACAAACCTTTCCTTCATCGTCGGAACCCAACTGGAAGCCCAGGGGGGCTTAGGTGGGTGAGAAAGATCTTTGAAACGTTAACAACGACACATCATCAATACCTGTCACGTTTCTCAGACATATACCCGTGCCAATGATAGAGTAAAGTCCTATAACAATTAACTTAATTAATAAGAACACTAGTAATAACATGGGCACAGATGTCATAGTTGCAATTTTCAGTAAATGCATATTAAATCAATGAATACCTAACATTTTTAATATGTCAAAGAAAGTTGCCGAAACATTCAAGGTAAGTTAGTTAGAAATACAGCGAACATATGAACTTCAGTATTATTATCCTCAAGGATAGCTAACTGCACTGAACTTCTATTTATGGACTTCTCCAGAATCCGAGCCTCGGTTCCGACCACTTTTTGTACACGTTATTTGAAAATAGATAACCGTTCTTCAATACATATGTACGATAAGGACATTAACGTGAAGCAAAATATATGAATGATCGTAACTTCGTACATAACTTTGCAAGCATACTACAAAATCATTGTTCCTAACACTGACATAAAGCTCTAGGCTTCCTCTAGTGAACGTCCTTAAAATCGTACAAAGGCCGACGTCTACAATGTAGTCACCTTTCATATTGAACACTAGCTAACATTTGACCTCGAGGGCCATCTTCTAAGGCTGCCTGTAAGTTCTGCCTTAGAAAATGTAAGTAGGCCCTAAGCTTACATTTCTGTTAATTTGATTTCGGATGGAAGTAGTTAAAATCAGGCAGAATAAACCGAGCTAATATTATTTTTTCGTAACTCTTTTCGCAAATTATTAAAAGGTCCTCTCTAAGGGGTAAGAATGCGACCTAACTCTATACCAAGGCAAATTAAAGTACTCATTAAAGATTGAAACCTTATCTTCCGCGCCAAAGGCCTTAAATATTATTGATTTGCTATATAGCGTGAGGAATACTGCTATGCAACAACGCTAAATACAAAGCTTACAAATACTCGTTTATTGATGACGCTACGGCACTTGATCGTCTGCACAATTTACGTGACCTATAGAAACCAGTGTTGTATACTTAAAAAATAGCATTGATCTGAATCCACTATCGCATGTTTCATGTGCGGTACTGTCACCAAACGCCATGTATTTACGCTTGGATTCCCACACACCATGTATCTCCCACGTATATCAAAGAAATACGCTACCCGCTGCGCCATTACTGGGTCACCAGCCCAGTACTGCAATGAAGTAACCCATAAGCTAAATTCTCAAAAAAAAAAAATATATATATATAGTGCCTTCTGTTATAATATTTCTTTGTTATAGACAAGTAATGTTTTTTTTATCTGAAGCTAAGACAACCGGAACGTCTAATTTTTTCGGAGCTCATATTTTAATTTTGATAAGGTTTCAGTACTATATTTTGTAGAAAAACGGTTAAAGACGCAAGTGCGTAACCTGTCCTAAGGCAAATATGTGATTTCGAACTTTGAATCAGGTCAGCGCTACGATGGTTACACTTATTATTCTCTATATTTTTTTTAAATAGTTGGCTTATTCAATTTTAGTCAGTGCTGAGGGTTTACATCTTTAAGTAGAAAACAACTGCGCGTAATACATACACATAGGTGTGTGTCCCCCTCCCCCCGGACATACACCCGTATCTGGTAGGAGGGCTGGTTTAAGTTTAGCAGGATATGAAGAATTCTCACTAACAAACTGTATATACTGCGCAGATACAACCATATAGCAGAGTTAGAACTAACCAGGCGCTCGTTACTGCGGACAACTACCTTTTCGATAACGGGAACAAACCTCTAGCCTGCACTCGAATACCCAACGCTTCTGCCAGGAATCTCGAATGCACCCGACTGGCAGTCGAGTCCAGTGCCGCAGAATCGGCCGCAGCTGTAACGGCGGCATCTAGTAACAAAGCCCAAATAGGGGCGTGTCGGGGTCGGAGAGATTCTTTCTGATGCTGCGGCCTGTTTCTGGGAGCAATTCGCTCTTATAGGGACAAAACAGCATTGGGCATAAAGCTTTGGGTTTTGGGCTCGGAGAGCCGCGGCGCCTCTAACAAACAACCAACGTCCAAACAACCGCAAGGCACGTTCCCGCTCTTGCTGATGCTGCTACTGCTGCTGCTCTTTCGCAGTGAAGCAAGCAAGTAAGCTATAGCTATTTGGTAGTAGTAGTACCGAATAAGGTTGGTTCTTTATTTGGCGTAACTGCAGAAAGGTTCACCTATCTTGCAGAAGGCTAGAGTGTTTTGTCGATTGGGAAAAGCTGTGTGCCTGCCTGCCTATTGCTTTCTTAGCGCGCCGATAACCGAAGTCTTCAAGCGACAAACCTTGTTGTTTGGGACGAATGTAACGGTTTGTTAGGACCAGAAAGTACAGATGAGTAGGAAGAGAGGAAAAACAATTGGAAACTGGGGCAGCTGGTATTTGGATAGAGCTACCACAGCGTATGCTGCTGTTGGAGGCAGCATTTGCTGGGTGGTGGGTAGGAAAGAAGTGTCCAGCACCGTTGCCAAGTATGGCGAGAGGCGGTTAATAGGCTGAAGTACATGCATCGAAGCAGTCCTCTGAGAGATCTTTAGAAGCTCGGCTCCTGCCGCCGCCGCTGCCGCCGTACAAGGCAAATAGATACAAGAAGCATCTACCTCTCGGCCAGCCATGGCAAGCACAAAACTGGAAGGAAGCCAAGCTAGTAGCACAGGAGATAGAAAGGGGTCTGATGGTACCTAATGGCCGCTTGTCACAGAAAGGGACATAGCAAGAAGCGAAATATAGGGCTAGGCAGCAACAGCAACAACAAAGAAGGAGCGACGATGAGTGGAACGAACGAACAAGCGACGGGCGGACGGATGGACGGACGGACAGGCGTTCTGCTCGATAGCTTTGCCCCGTCCTCTTTTCTTTCGGTCAAGCATCTTCTTCAGCCGCTCGCGTCATTCCTGCTGCTGCTCTTCTGGTGCCCCACTCACCTCCTTTGGATGGGGACTGCTCTCCTGCCTCAGCGCGTTCTGTTCTCCTGGGAACATAGAAGCAAGCGTCATCGTTACTTGCTATGTAATCTTTAGCCATTTTAGCTATAGATGTACCCCACTTGTTCTCCTTGCTGAGCGCGTGCTAGCACCCGTACCAAAGTATGCGTGATTTCTGTCTACACGTGACTATTATTTAAATTGAAAAAATGTTCTGCATTATTATTGGTCTGATCAATATACCACCGGTGATATACAACGGCTGATCAATACTATTGATTTAAAAGCTCAATTGTGACTTTAAACCTCCTAATCTCATCGGTTTTTGACGTAAGCGTTATCCTTGGGGTAGCTTCTAGAAAAAGTCCCCCAGCATCAAGACCGAGGGCGGGTAGAGTAATCTATTAGACTTCTTCGTCCGACCCATCTCTCCGAAAAAGAATTCTCATCAAAGCGTACTCTAACATCACGATGATAGTGTGCAGGTGGTTTGTGTTCCTATTGGAACTAAAAGTCGCCATTTTTACTATAATCCTTCGATAATAAATTCGAGTAGTTGATATCGATTATTACACTATTAAATAAAATTGTTTCTGTTATTTATATATATATATATATATATATATATATACACATACATACAGGGTACGGCACCTAAATGTGGACGTCTTTTATGCTTTATGTGAAGAAAACAGACATTTTAATAAAATGGACACCACTTTCGGAACAGACCTCAGCTGAAAGTTTGTTTCTACCTACAAACGACACAATCAAGCTCATTTTTGCACCCAAGGTAAAACGTTTCCTTACTTCGTTCTTAGGAGGATTAAGCTTTGAGTGAAATATGTTGGCCTTACTGTCCGCAGAAACCCGTTGTTTATCTGCTACCATTTACATGAGGTGTTCATGAAGAATTCGTAATATCATTCGCATAAAACGTATTCACTAACACCCTGACAGAAACATAAAAACGTACTTTTGAACGGCACCAATTAACTTTGAAGTCCTCACAATTTTTTTTTTCTCTCCTGTAGGTGCTGCAACGATGTGGTTCAGTGTCAATTCGGATTGAACTTATAGCCTTAGAATATCGGCGGAGTTTCGTCCAGTGCGTAAAATATTGGATAATATCCAATCAAGGCTATATATTGTTGTTGTTTGCCACGACGGCCATTTTAGCGGATGATTTGGAGGAAACTAATGAGGTCACTATAACGGTCGATCGAATATGACACTCGAACCAGAGACTTGCAATGGCATGGCTGAACTTATGCAGAATGGTCCACGAGAAGCGCGACAAATCGCTTGTGAAGTATTCGATAAACTACTGAGCACTGCTAGTTCCTGCCAGGTTACTAGTAATCCGTATCACAACAATATACCTGGATTAACTAGATCAGACGAGTAGACTAAACGCAACGGGATCACGCTATTGCTACTCGAGTATCTCAGAAAATTTCGAGAGATTCAGACACGTTCATAAAGTGGTGGCCAATTAGTTAAACGTTTAGGGTGAGCGCACCGGGATAGCTGTTACTGTATTCTATAACTTACCTTAGCCTGATTAACTGCCGTTAGGTAGGGCTGGCTGTACTGTCAACGATTTAAGATCGCTAAGTCAGCCCCACTTAACTTACTACACAATGTACAATTTTTACATTTAATTTTGACGTGTCGCTGGACTCTCAACCTGAAATGAGCCGTGTGTAAAATAAAGTGGATTGAATGTATACTTGTTCGTTTTTTTTTTTCGATTTTTGCTTTTTTAGGCGCTTTTGGCAGGAACCTCTTACAGGTGTCTATGAGAAATTTGTTGCAGCTGAGGTAGACTATTTTTAATGAGATTTTTATCAAAGGTGTTTCTACTGACCAAGTGGTAACCGAATGCTTACATGGGTGTTTACGTACGGGAGGGGTGCCGTTCTTGGTACAAATCAGAAGCTATTGCCGAGCTGAATTGAAATACTACACATGTTTCTATACCCAAATGCTACCTTTCAGGTTAAAAGTGCACCCGGCCGGGCGAGAGCTCAGACTGCTCTACCTAAAGGAGAGTTTTTTTTGATTCCAATCAATAGATTTTAACAAACTGAATAGGAATTCAACGCATGTGCCTATAACCAAATCTTAGTTTTACCGTTGAAAATGCCCCTTAAACGCCAAAAAGCTGACATAGTATTCCATGTAAAGCAGGTCGTTCTTAGTCGAAAGCACTTACCAAGCTGAATCAAAATACTAAGTTTGTTCCTATATAAAAAAATTGATATTTCGGCCTATTGAGGGGTTCGTCTCGCCCATGTGACAGAGGAGTAGAAATACATTTCAAGCTCTCTTTGATTGCTTTTTTTGAACGATTTGTATTCTTAGTGTTAATTGAAAAGTTAGAGCTGTCTATATGATACATATTCTTGTTGAATATTTTTTACAAAACATTCTTTAAAAGATTTCTCTAGAGAAGTTCCTCGCAAAATCAACTCTTTTGTTGATGCCGGCTTTTTATACTGATCGATAGATCACCACGGGCTAAGTAAATGTTCAAGAGGTCTCTCTACAGCTAAAGTAAATATTTTGGCGTGCAAAAGGCCAAAAACGAAATATGCCAGCCTTTTCGCTGGCGTGGATGAAAGTTTTTTTTTACATAGAATCCTATGTTGCAGCGTATTACTTGGTCCTAACCGAAAGCTCTTGGTTTTCTGCATCAAAATACAGTACATAATCGTATACCTAAATCTCAGTTTTCGTGTCAAAAATGCCGTTTAAAAGATACCAAATTGACATGGTGTTATTTTGTAGGGGGTTTCTTTTGACACTGATCAATAGATTTTGACGAGCCGGACAAAAATAGACCTGTAGAACCTGAAATCGATATTTTTCGGTGAGAATAAGCTAAAATATTATTGATAATTTTTCTAATCCATTATCGGAAAACAAATTTATTATTAGAAAAAAAAATCAGGAAATTATTAAAAAAATATATTTAATGACGTTTCAGAAACAGGATCCATGGTTTATCTGCACGCAATCTCAACGCGACGAAATTTAAAAAAACAACAACAAAATATTTGAAGGCTCGGTGATTTACTTGAAGGAGTCACTAGATCATGCTGAAGCCTATAAAATCATGATGAAATGTTTAGTAGATCTTCATTTAATAGAATAGTAGACTAGTTACTGTAAAGAAAAGAAGAAGAGAGGTAATCCTTGTTGACGTCCTGGAAGTAGAATCAGTACATTAAATGAAACATATTAATCAAATCAAATGTATATTTATCTTCAAATTAGTTAAAAATAAGAGAGAGAGAGAGAGAGAGAGACCTTGCTGAGATGCAGCGAATAAGATTAATCTTAATTTAATAAAATGACTAATTATTTCTTTAAAACATTAATTTCTGAGCTTCGGTAACGGCCTAGAAACAGAATCAATGGATTGACTGACTCTACCGATAACGATATTGATTAAGACCGATTTCACCTACGTGCATCGGAAGTTAATCGACCCTATTTACGTGCGTTTTGGAGTCTACCAAAAGCCAATATATCAAGAAAGAGACTAATCTAGGGTTGGCTGAGCTCCTTGGAAGACGTATTAGAACAAACGGATGCAATAATTACGGAAGGGTAGCAGATTAAATGGAGCGGGGTAATTGCAATGGGATATTTGTTGGTACATATTTACTATAATCTATGTTGGGTCGAGTGTAACATCAACAAATCAAAGGTAAATTAGACGCTTACCTGTCTGGTATACTACCGCTTGTTTATCTGTTCGCCATAAATCGATCTCTTAACGTTGTCAGGTTTGGCTGATTCCCATCCGCCATAGAGCTGCACATAAGATGAAACCTCATTGGATTTATTCGTTTTTTTTTTTTTTTTTAGAACAAGCTTGTTTTTTGCGATTTTTATCTATTTTATAGGAAGTGTGTAGGGCTGTCGTGGGCTGCAGTTTGCGATTGTTGTTGAAAAATGGTTTCGGTTAATAAAATGCCGGCCGAATATTTACCTAGAGGTCTATGCACGGTGGGTCGTTTTTGGTACAAATCAATAGATCTCGCTGAATTGAATCAAAATGCGGTACATGTCTATATAAGCAAATTTGATGGTGCTCTATGTAAGAGATATTTTCTAGCAGCAATTATATTTTTAAGCGAAAATTTGAAATGGGTTTGCTATGTAACAATGACATGATTTTTTTTCTCGGATATATATACTTTTTTTTTTTTTATCGAGCTCTAAGATAATATAAGAGTGTTTTTTAATGCGAACCGAAAGCTTTCGATGAGTTAAATTAAAATGTCATTTATTTTAATATAATTAAATCTTAGCTCTGAACTCGAAAGTATTGAATAAAAACTTAACATTGTGTTTTATGTAAAAGGGATATTTTTTGTTATCAGTTAATAGATTTCAATGAGCTGTAAATTTATGACACACGTTCTTGTACCATGTAACATGTATATGTTCAAAAAAAAAGACCAAAAATCTGACTGATCGCTTTGGTTTATTTATGATACAATAGGTTGAAAATAAGGTTTAACACGCTTTTGAGCGAATTTCTAACGTATGCTTGTCGGAAGCTAATGCATATAATCTGAACGTTAGAATTGCAAGAGTTAATTGTCAATGTATAGTATGATTTAAATATAAAATTAGTAAATTAAATTAGATGTATCAATCAACACAAGACAGCCTTGGGAGCGATGCCAGCGGAACTTTCTATACCACCAGTTGAGGGTTAATTTTATTTTATTTTTACCATCATTCTTTGACACACCCGATCTTCTATATGATGCCCCATAAAATAATTGTATTATGAATAGACATACACTGGTCGATAAGTTATAACGAATATTCTATTTCATAGTTGTATACTTTGTACGAAAGCATTCTTATTGAAAATGTCTTCTATCACAATCATCTATAGTGTAGTGATCCCGGCTAACTACCCCCGGTTCAGCGAACACAACCTCATCGCTCAAGGATATATTTACTGTTTGTTTGTTTTTTTTTGAAATTATGCATTTTTTTCAAAAAATAATTTTAAAAAATTGTCTGTCCTCACAAAGAGAGCGAAAGCTAAAACGTTTGTCAAGTCATTGTTAGGCATGATTTATGAACGTATATTCATGCATGCTTTAGAGATACATGAGCAATTTTCACTATGGGATCTTCATTAATATCACTGATAAAATTAAATCGAAATATTAGTGAATATCTGTCATATCAAGTGATCTAATGCTGCCTAAAGCTAGCCTAAAAACCTGTATAGGATTTCGCCGCTTTTTCCTGTAGACTGTACACGGAGGCACGTGAGCGGACTGTGAAGCGAGAAACGCAGATGAGGGATATCTACAGTTTTTTTTTTTCATACAAGTTTACTATGGAAATGAGCAGTAGATTATAGTGAAACTGTGCGACTATAGTAAAAAGTGCAGATGACACCTCTTGTTGCCATCGATAATACCGAAGCGATTAGTTCAGATATTCGAAGTGACTGGCTTCGTCTCATTTTAAATGAAGTCAGGACAACTACCGACTAAACGAATAAGTCACAACACTGCTATCATCTCCTCTAATTTTCAGTTGAATAAATAAGATTGCCACATCTAGAATTCATCAGCATTTTTTTTTTCAAAGATGGCGACGAAAGCTAGCAAGAGCCCCAATGACGACACTCCAACCTTTGATTTTCAACAACAGCATTGAAAAACAGGCCATATTGTGCGGCCGGTAATTAATTTACTTGAAAGCATGATTCCATATCGGCTGATTTCGATGTGAGCTGTGACATCGAGTGGCTATCTTAATCCTATGATTGAAACCCTCTCGATTTTTTTGGCCGGGCTTCATGAAGCGATCTGACATGTTGTATTCGTAAAGTGATCCATAATTCAAGATAACACGGAACAGAGATAGCATTTGGCTGACATTTTTTCATGCATTAATCCAGCCCGATTTCGACACTGACTGGACTCAGAAGAAAGGCTAAAATTTTACTTTAGAACAATCTTATTGATAACTTTTTTTAGCAGCCTAACTCTAAACTGGATAGTACTCACACGAGGTAAGGCAGTGTCCATCTGCTCAGCTACGAGGTCTGACTTCCGCATCGATTAGCCTAAAAAAATGTCTTCATAGATGCTACACACATTTAGCTTCTTCCCTACTTTTACCCATCAAGTATCAGCGGATCGCGTATTTATTTTATCTGTCCACTCATAATAAATATGCACAAGTATATCCAACATAGAACATACTATCTGCGACTACCCAACTACGCTATAAGATCTGTTGAGGCGTTTTATGCCGTACAAAGAAAGACGTAAGTGGGTGAAAGGAAAAGCTTATTATTTTAATCATTTTCAAACATGCCCATGAGGTAGTTATCTACATTGCAAGTATTTTATTGCCATGATTTCAAGTTCAACATTAAGCATACTCTTTAAAAGGAAAGCCTCAACTACGTAATTCTTAAGACTTTGCCCTTACCTATTTCTCCTATGTCTACCTAGGTCAAATCTTCGGATAGCATTTGTCTGCTACTTAAACTATCTGTTGCTAGAATCACACATATGTACAGATACAGTTCTGAGACAACCTACCACAAGCGACTATGTTAAATAGGCGCTCATCAAGCTAAGCTTCATTTAATAAACGAGCTATTTATACCATTTAACGGTGTAGTGCCGCTTCCAAGAAAAGAACATTTGACAAAGTCAAGTGAATCTTCCTTTTAGCTTTTTTTTTCTATGAAAAAGTTTGCCTGTTCTCATTACAGGAGGCGCCTGATATGGAAATCCACATATACGTCAGAAGACTCATCGAACCGTTTGAGAACAAGCTGCTTTTGAGGTAAGAGGGCACATCGTTCGGGGGCTTGTTAGCAAGCGCTTGCCAACCTACCGATAAGTATGCGGCCTCGTCGTGTCCATTTACCAAAACGACGACGACAGAGATGGCTGCTACTATTGCTGGTGGCGCAGAAACGAAGGCCCGAAGAGCTACAAAAGATAGTGAACGCAAGACGGCTGCCGCTGCTGCCAGCAGAAAAAGAGTGGCTGAAGTCCGTTACCGCTGCTAAGTGAGAATTGTACGAACCAGATGGCGCTGTTGTCTGGACTGGATGGTTTGGGTGGCTGGTTTAAGCGGGTGCCGGGGTGCGGAGGAGAGTGAGGCGGGGGCGGGATGCGCGGTCCACGCAGTCGATCGCCAGCGTCAGATTGCTACGAAGCTTCGTGGGATTCACGTCGAAGCGGTTCAGCCCGGCAGTGTCACGTGAAAATGAGCATTGCTTTTCGGTGTGTTTCTTATCGCGTGGATACGTAAATGCGTGAATAGAATGTGCACGAACGTCTTAAGCGGAATTCAGTGTGAGCGAGTTATATGCTAAGCTAATTAAATGCCGTGTATTCAAATCTGTGTCTGTGTAAATCGTGGATTAAAGCACTGGATTAAGGGGTATCAACAAGGGTAACGGTACATCACATATCTGGACATTCATGAAATGGATTTTGTGAAGTGATCTCTATAGAACGAACTTCAAAGTGAACACTTGGACTTAGGTGGGAGGCTAAGTGGAGTAGATCCGTCAATATTGACAAAGAGGTGAGGTTCGTTGGGTACCTCAGGCCTTGTTCTGGTGTTTGACATGTGGTCACTAGGTTACCGAGTTGCACGAGATTTGTGCCTGCCGTTTACATGGGGTTCCTCTGGCCCGAGTCAGTCAACGGTAGTTCAATAAAGAACGAAAAATGCCAAACTTCGCCCATAAGTGCCAAAAAGAACGTCAACAACTTCTGCAACGAAAAGGAGAAGGAGGAAGGCAAGAACAATACAGTTCCACAATGTGGACCTGTTACATTGTCACCGTTGTGCTTCTTTTCTTCGCGCAGCCCACCTCGACGGAAGGTAAGAGATTTGCGGTGATGACCGACGTCATTAAATAGCGTAGCAAGTACTTTTGGTACAGTAAATGCTGTGCAGCTAGTAAAGGGGAAAACTATTTCCGAACGAATCATTCGTCGCCTTAATTGAATAATCTTTATTATTTATCTGCATTTGCACACAGAAAATTGCTTTTTTATTATGAATGTAAATAGAGAAGTTCGATTGATAGGTAAAATCAAGTGATTTTCTTCAAATAATCTGAATTATTGTGTTTGGTCAACCCGTATACACATCCGGACTATAATATACTTTAATAGATCGTTATCGTGGCAACGGAAATAGGCCACTTGCAGGTGTATTGGTACCAAAATAATCACCGTAAGTAAATTGAAGAAATATTTTCAGTCATTTATTTTGAGATTTTAGAACCCTCTAAAGCTCGAACACGAAAATCACGAAGCGTGAGTTTCCGAAGCAGTTTTTCGTGGAGGCAGTGTTCATCTAAAGTCAACCCTTTATCTAATTTTAGCTACATAACATAACAACTCTATAGAAAATTGTTTATGTACGAAGAAAAAAAACAGTGCATTACACGCCCATAGATACAATAATGCACTACGTGATCGATGAAATAGAATGGGTATGAAAGCGTTGTAGGAAGTATTTCATTGTGACCTATTTCGATACGATATTATTTTTTTTACTCGAAACCTTTGCTCCCATAAATAATGATACTTAGCTATTATGGAGCTGGGGCATATACCCTACGTATTCATGTAGCCAGGACGAATCTGAGTGTTTTCATGGATCATCCGCTCACGTCAAAGGTTCGTGACGAGAGTCTGTACTTAACGTAACACGTATAACGGGCCATTGACAGATGGAGGGGCCTTATTGAGCGCAAACGTCGTGATGTGTTATTCGCAAGATAACGCTGTGCGATTATTTATGTTGATTAAAGTGCTTTCATACACTTCGATATGTTTTCTGTGTGATAAAGTGGTTTTTACTGTCGCTGACCTCTCCAGCAGGGAAAGTCAATACGCTGATACCCTCATGCGTCCAATATCTCATCTATTACAAAGAAGAGGGATAAACATGAAAAAGCGGGAACGGAACGACGTGATGGGGAATAATGAATTTTGTTGCATTTGTTGTCCTATCGTGGCTGGTCCTAACAATAGGAAAGAAACAATGTTTGCTACTATGACAAAAGAAAAATAATGACAGCCACATGTTGCAATACTAGGATGCTTGTTGTATGTTAAAATCCTCTAGTTCGTCTTGGAAAACTAAATACGAGCCCTAACATGCTGATCTATGCGCGGAGAGCTCTATATCATCGCCGTAGCTAATCATGACGAAAGTTCAATCGTTGTATTCGTGACGATAGTACCTCCACAAAGACATCTTAGCCCCTATTGACCAAGAAGTATCGATATTTAAATATTGTTGCGCGATCCTGTACGTATCAAGGTAGCCGATTGAATCAGTTCCCAATGCTCATCAAGGTTGTCTTTCGAAGAAAATGAGCAGCGTTAATCCTTACGAAGGTGCCATCCCGGGGTAGCAAAAACAGATGCAACAAAATAAGCTCGTACTCTGCAAAGATAAGCGTTGCGCACGACAGCTTCTTATTGGCTGAAAGATAGCCTGTCACTATATGCTGTAGATGTTTCTGAAATGGGCCAATTTATGTAAAAATTGAATCTTTTTATGCGATCTTTGCTTTACAAAGAGGACATACCACAGAGGGTTCGGCTACTAAATGAGGGCTGTCGGCTATGACCTGCGTACTATCGAAAATGTGACAACATCGCCCCAGAGCTATGCCAAACAACTGATGTCTGGTTTATTTTTTAGTTTGTGAAGTATATGTCTATGTGTAATGAGGTTTTGAGCGTGGCAAGTGCGCCGAGGACCGCTACAGCGCGGACAGCTGCAAAAATAGCGATCAATAACATAATTATACTGCTTTGTCCTAATCGAATTAGCTTGCTCATAACTATATAGGATTGGTTTCTGAAAAATACGTCTTCTTCTTCTTCTTCTTCTTCTGAAAACCCTCGAAACGATGCTTAACACATCTAAATATGATCATTTATAGAACTTTCCAGCAATAAAACAGTTAATCTTTTTTTACTGAACGTCGTTGCTATTTAAGCCAACTATCTCAGCAACTGTTTCGCACTACGAACAGCAGGTCGGTATACGTTTCTTATGGGCAAGCACTAATCAGTATATATATATATATATATATATATATATATATATATACTGACGAGACAAAGGCAACCTGTTTAAAAGGAAGACAAAATGTCTCGAGCACGAATTGTAACAAACTACGAGCAAAGTTTAATATCGCAAGGCTTTTTTAGCAATATGTTAAACGCTAGAATCCGCAAGCTCATCGTAATCGAACTGGCGCAAATAATGGAGCTGCAAAAAAACGCCATTTTATCCTTGTATAAACCTGTAGGATGTATTGCGCATAGCACCGGGGTCGAATATAATCCATTGAACTAATAACATTAATAGGGACGTTGTCGCACAACTTTCAAGCATTACTTTAGAGATTCGTACTATGCTACGTGATCCGAAAGTCTGTGATACGCTTGCGAGTCACAGACCCTCGGAATTGCTTAGAAAATCAAATCCGTACTTTCAATTATAAACTTATCGTGCAAAGCTTTCTTTTTCACGACCTTATCGTTTATTAATTATATTACAACTACTTATATTGTTACTATAGTTACCATTATTATATGTGAACTTTATACTATAAGGACTTGAAGTATGGGCACCCTAGAGCTGGCGAGCTTTCTCCCCCAAGCGGCTCTTAGTCGCATATTCGATTGCTATATGCGATGTACATATACTATGGTTGAGACTTCTCTCTGCAGCTGTGGACGTAAAATACTTGTCATTGTGTCGAAAGAGTCGAATTCGAACGGGTTTTACTTGCACTGTCGCGGCCGACGGCTGAGAAAGCACTTCGTAGTCTTTTAAGGTCGAAGGAATCGAGGCCACTGAAGGCTTTTTTCTGCAGTTGCACCTAGGAGGAATACTTCGCGTAAATTTAGCTCCTGTCCGGCCTTTCTGTCTTCGTGACCCCGGTCGGACAGAAGAACCACTTCACTTCGTATCGGAGAGGGACAGTTACGGAAGCTCTTCTCCTCCGGAAGCAGTAACTTGCCAGTTGGATCCCTCCCAGACGATATTCTCAACCTGTCGACAAACACAGACATGTTGATAACTAACGGTACCAATGCAGACGACACCAGGAGCATATTGTTGTAAAAATAATGCTTACTATTATTCTTATTGACCCAGTTGGTCTCCGATCTGCGTTTTTATGATATTTTGTCTAAACACAGATAGTTGATAAATGCCGTTGCAAGCTATTTCCAATCTTGTACGCTTTTAGTTCTGGCTCTTATCTGAAAGAGGTGGACGCAACACATCCGAAGCTAGTGATGATAAAAAATGTGAATTTCTTGTATAGAACTCCTACCAGTAATAGAATCCTTTGCCAAACGCTATTACGAGTTAATATGGCTTGTTAATTTTACTTAATGACACATTTGAAGACGTACCTGCAGGGAAGATCTCATCTTGTCTAACGATCAACTTTGGTAAGATTTCCGTAAAGGTCGTCGATGCGATAAACATGTGTCAGTTTATACCGCTACTTATTACAACAATTGGTCGTACATGAGTGGCTAGAGCGAAAAGAAAATTTATATTTTTCCAGACGGTACAAAGTGCCTGTTGTTCCCTTTATAGGTCCGTTGCACCTTTTTTCGTGTGACCAATATTAACCATCATCTTAGGACTATATCATCTCAACTAATGTAGAAATCGTGTGCAGAGACAGAGATTAAACACTCATCCAGTGCCTTAGGACATTGTAGATAAGCTATTAAAACATGAAAAGTAGGCAACGATATAGCGCGCGGAATTGCATAACCCATATCCTTGGCGTTTTTAGGGCTGTTTTCCTTGCGAAATGCAACATAATATGGTCTGCACCTTTATTTAATTTTTGGGTCATCGACACTCAACAAAAGCTGTTCGGTCCCAAATCACCGAAAACCCAGTATGCGAGACGAAGGTCTGTATTGATTATTATTGTATCATAATTGCTTAAAAAGTACGAGACGCTTTTAACGTCTCGTACTTTAAGCAATTATGGGAAAGTGAAATAGTTTCAGTGGAGTGGCCCCTCGAGAGACGCCAACTGCTACATCAGCGATCATCTATTAACCCACTGCATCGGCCGCTCACTGCTTATCTTAGCATTAAAGCAAATGTTGGGTTTAGCCTTTGCCAGGTGTGGACACGGAAAATCCATCCAAATTTTCACTAGGCACTATATGCGACTCATTTAAACTTCAGATCCAATTGACCGTCAAAAGCACAAAGCTTTCTGAAGTTTAACTGTTTAGGTAGGAGTCCACACATGAGCTTCAGTTACCGAGTCCTTTTCCCTTATTCGCTTGCAATATGCACTGCTATTTAGTTGATCAATGAATAGCTTACCCATGGGTATGAATTGGGTCATTATCGATTATTTGCGAAATAGCTGTGTGCCATTTTTGGAGTACATCTAGCCTTGAAGAAGCCTAAGTAGAAGAAATACATTTCTGTCCAGAGAGAGAACTTAGGTTTACAGGAAAAAATCGGATCTTCAAAAGCCGTCATTTATAGTAGGAAATATGGTAAAAGGGCAAAGTTGATGCTTACGCTATTGATTAATGCATTCAGTCGCTTTTTGACCTGGTCAGTAAGAGGAGGAGGCAGTAACATAAGTGGGGCCGCAATCATGAACCGGAAGTGTTGAGGTGTGGAAATCTTATTGCAACCGACGGAGATTGACTTAGTTGTGACCACCTCTTATAGACACGATCCAGACACGCGCTATTTTCGCTACGTGGAACATGGGTCTGACACCACTCAGAGAGCTAATGTTTTCCAGATACCAGTTCGCGGAAAAGTAGAACTTGTCAATTCACGCATCGCTGGTGTAATTTAAGGAGACATAAACAAGATACCGATTTGGGAAGCTTTTTGTTGTGACTCAATTCAACAGTAACTTAGTAAATAGAGATAACTAAAAATCATAAACTTCTTTCATTTTAGGCCTTCTAAATGCCACATCTGGGAAATAACAATTCGTTGTCCTAGTCAGTCTTCAGTATGTTTTTTTCCAATTTGAAGTCTCCTTTACTAAACTACGTGCGATAATCATTAAAGCAAAATGCGGGCTCAAATTTACTCGCGGATAATGTTTGTGAATATATGGTCAAAAAAAGGTTTTCCCTTGTGATCTTGCTGTCGCAAGTTGTCTTACCAGCTGCCTAAAATATTGCTATCGGATAGCTTAGTTCAAAATGGTATGGAGCATTTATTTTGAATGCAGGCTCACATGCTAACGATGAACTGAAACTTAAAAAGGCAGCCGGCAGGCACACATAGGACCAACACAGGTCCAATCCATAATGTAATCGATCATATAACCAGCCTCAAAATATGGAGTAATTTTCTTTTTTTATTTCCGTTAACATTATAGAATTGCGTCACATAGAATAGCTGGTAGTAGCTTATACGTTTTCCTTTCGAATCACTGTAGCTTTTTTGTATATTGAAATGGAGCGCTGTGTGAGTATGTGATACGGAAGCGTAAACCGGAATCGAAAACAGGACTACTAATGGTAGGAAGGACGATCGGATATTACTGTCCTGGTAAGGCTTTCACTATCCATTATGAACAGGCAATACCTGTTGACTGGCTGCACCCAAGCGTTCAATTTTGGCGGTTATTGACGGAGAGACTTGGCATCATGGCCTTGTCTGCTGGCGTCGCTATGCAAGCACTGTACTGTACCATATTACATGTTCGAAGGAAACGGAAAAGATTACCTTTGCGCTATTTGCTACCCTCAAAAGACTAGCAGCTCATTTGTAGCGAAGACTGCGCAGCAAACAGAAGAACCGGCGCTTTTGCCAAGCAAACCGATGTAAACCCTTGGGCTTTGCAAGTTGAAGAAGTTGCCGTTTACGCGCTTTTCACCTCCTTAACTCTTATTTGAGTCCCTGTTGTTACTATAGTGCATGCATGTTGACTCGACGCTCTCAAAGTTCGATTGCGTTTATAACTTCTGTTTAAATCTTAAATTTTCCCTTTTGACAGACCGCTGAAATGGGTCTGCATTGATCCCTACAGATAGTTTGCTTGCTGCGTAGTCAGGATAAATAAGAAGGAAGTTGATTGAAGGCAGTCGCTTGCGTCGAGCACGTCCGCGATTCATAAGCATCACGGTTTGAAGTACTGCTAACAAAAATTTCCGAGAAAATTTGAGTGTAGCACGTAATACACGTTCTGCAGGTAAGGCTGCTTTATCTACTGAAATGTCACGCCATCCGCTGTGTTGAGCTGGTTACTTTGCTGGCTCAGATCTTTGGGTTGCCCAGCTTTACCTATGCCTTGCCGATATCGAGTAATGGGAACGCGTTTGTAGTATGGCTGTTCCGCTCATTCCACTTAGTGCTGGGCTTTGACGAAAGAAAAAGCTTACTGCGATGTCGGACTGATGGATCAGCTCCAATCGCTCGATATGTCTCACCTAACAGAATCTTAGTAACAATACTACTGCAGTACTATAGTTAAATAACTATACTAACATATTTCCATAACATCCATGAACTGAGCCTTAAGTAGAAGTGTTTATAGGCCAAAAAATCCTTAAAAACAATTTGCGAAATTCTAGGTAACAATAATTGATATTTTCGTTGATAAATTTCTCAGCCCGTTTTGCTTTGATCGCGACATCTCGTATCGAGTACCGAAAGCGGCAACCTTTCAAAGACACTAAAAACTTTCAGGACTTTCTTATTAGACATATACTCACGTAAACAAGTGTTTATTTTTTCTATATGAAAGAAATCTGCTAATATTATAGGTTTTACAATCGCTTGTTTGCTTTCATCCCAAATCAGTCAACCAACCTAATACTCTTCAAGTGCAGGCAACAGATGATGACTGCGCTGCTACTGGAAGTTGGCTACGGTCGCCGTTTTCTCCTTAACAAATGTTATCTATAGTTATTTTTTTTAAATCAGACAAGTGACTTTTTCCTCCTTGTCCATTAAGGACAATTTCAAGGTTTTCAAGCATCAACAGAATTTGCTGCTTTTCATTTTTACTTACCGTAACTTACATTGTAATATATTTAAATGACAATGGTACATTTAGTTATAAATAATGATTAGTTTATTCTAACAATGCTTGGGTGGGGCAATGGAAACCTGTAATCTTTCAGATCTCGAAATCTCGTTTAGGTGGGATTCCGATTTAGGTACCTACAGCTGCCGTTATTCCGCAGTTGCGGGTAGTATGCAGCTGCAACGGTGGGGAATATTGGCACTGCAAGATTTCTAAGTTCCATTTTTGGGGTTCACCGCCAGATAATGTGATTACGAACACAGCAAAAATCTGTAGTAATGCGCTTGCATCAGTAAATATAGCACTGGTGAATCCCCGCTCAGATCCAGTCAGCCTCGTTCACCTCCGTGCAAGGTTGTGATTAGGAAAATGTAAAGCCTAAGCCGGGAGGGATTCCGCTAGCGAAAGTCACCATGCCATGAAATCGTGCCTCCGGCGCAAATGCATTAGTGCAGATTTTTCGTTTTGGCTAATCGCACCACCTGGAGGTAGACCCCAGCAATATAACCCAGAAACCTTGCAGTGTCAACATTCCTGCTCTGAAACTATAAAGCTATATAAGGTTTATTCTTGTAAGTATGTTCTTAGAGAGATAAGGTGAGGCTTTAATAGGATTGAGAACAAAATTCAGTCAGCATGAACGTGTTTCATGATTACAAAGTAGCATTAAAATCAATGAGTTATGTTCACTAATAAGCCCAGTTCGAGTATAACACTAACAATAATACTTTTGTTCGCAGGGTAGTGCAGAACTTGATCCGCCGGTATGGTTGCCAACACACGGCTCAGTTCGAGACATTGCAGAATATAAACAATACATTATAATCTGGGTAACGAACAAGGTCGGTGTAGGCCAGCGGTTATGTCTGCCACCGACGTATGAGTTTCCGGGTACCCCTGGATCATAGACTATTCTGTTACAGCCATTGGCGAACTCTGTGGTTTTTCTTTTCTAATATTCCCACAAACGGCTTGTGGATCTAGGACACTAACTCGTGCGGCGACGTCCGCCTTTTTTAGAATTATACCACAATGTCCGCTCTCAACGCTAGATTTTGGATAGGCCCTTCCCGTTTACTAAGCACGGTTCTGTCAGCGCTTTTCTACTATCGCCTTTTCTTCAGTGCAGGCATAGTCACTCATGCATACTCATCTCTTAGATTTACTATGCCAATTCACAGATTTGTCGAAGAAACTCCAGATAAATCCAACAAGACCCATCAGAGCTAGACCTTTTAGTGAGGGCAAGTCCATGATGCTATGCCGAAGAGGCAGTTCCGAAAATTTCGTCATACAGTAGATTTAACCGAAAACGTTAAAGAAAATATCTTTTACGAGGCTTTTCTGCCGGTACTCACTGGCAAAGATTAATTGTGGAAAAACGACAATAACGCTTGAAAGAATAACAAAAAAATAAAAAGCACTGCTTTCTTCAAGTTTGGCCGTTTCCAGAATCCGTTAAGCCTGCCTGTTTAACTCGAGTTCCGGTAAGATGATTCACCTTCGAATATACCCTATTAGAGCAGGCTGTTATAATTGTTTATCAAAACATTATGATAGTCCCTATCGTACACTGGACATGTGCACCCGGTGTATTTTGCTATTTTCAGCGATTTATTCAAAGGAAGCTCTCAAATAAGATGTAAGCGACGAAACACGAACGCGCACAAGCCTACACTTTTTCCCAATGACAAACAAAACGACTATATTAATGTATTGAGGTAAATTTAATTAATTTTAATATAATTAAATTTTAGGCCATTTTGTCACCTGCTGAGTTACTTCAAGCTGGCTTAATGCTTCCTATGGTAGCGTGCCGATTCTAAAGGGTTCAAGGAATAATCATAAAATGCTACATAAGAGCATTATACAATCGGTATGTTAGAGAAACGTATCTAGGTTAAGGTGAAAAACAAGCATGAAGCTAAACTTTTCTTCGTCGGCTAGAGGTGGAAAAGTGTGCACGACTGGTCGTTGCTTTTATGGGGAAAGCCTGAAACATGTTCGACCATTTGTCTTATTAACAAGGCAAGAGGGAGGCGGTCGCGGCTCACGCGCAACTTTTCAGATCATAGGTCTTTGCTCACTTCAGAATAAAGATAGCGGCTGAGGTGGGGTGAGGTGGTAAGCTTCACGGCACTCGACGCTACAGTCAAATTTATCGTGCTTGGGGCTTATCCACATAAACAACCATGGGGTAGAAGCGGCAGCAGCGGATTTGCGTTCGCCTAACCCCGATTTGCACGAGTTTGGTACGGATGTGATTGCTCCGGGGCATTAGTAGTGCAAATTTGCCTTGTAAGATATATTACACTATGAGCTGGATAGAGCGGGAATTTACGGGTGAACTTGGATTAGCTTAGCACTTAGCCAATGCGGCTGAGAGCAAATGAACGAAAATATGGTGAAAAAGTTTTAAAAAACATCGGCTAACTTGTATGCCGGCCATCTTGTCATAATTTTTTTTTTATTCCGTTAGCTTACGTTATGCATTTTTCGGCGGGAGCAAGTAGGGATAGGCCATTGTTTGCTGCTCAGTCACACTTTGACTCGTGCTTGAAAACGGTCTTTCTGGTTGAGAGCCATGAATTGAAGTGGACCCGACAGAAAGAAGAACGAAGAACTAACGCTGGGCATGCATTAGAGCATGCACGTATGGCAGCGGCGGCGGCGACGGCGGGAGAAGAAAGAAAACGCTAAACCTCGTCTCGTGCTTCCCATTCCTTCTTTTTCTTCTTCCCATTATGTTCAAACAGACTCCCATCCGTAGTGGTGTGTGTATGTACGTAATACGGAATAGTGCAGTGCCAGTGGTAGCGGCAGTGGCAGCAGAGGCTTGCTAGCTGTGGCAAATTCCGCCATCGCCTCTTTTTCCTTCTCCATCGAAAAGAGACTGAGGACGTGGGATTTTTCTTCTGCTGCGGCGTCTCTCTGAACGGTCTTTGCCTCACAGCTGGGGGACGGAAGAACGGGCCACCGACCGACCGACCGACCGACCGACCTTACCCGAACGATTCTTGAGGCGGCTCGAAACGGGCTAAAAGGCAGCGACGGCACCTCCGAGACCTTCTTTCATTCACAATGAATGAACCGGCCGCAGTGACATATGGCTAGCCGTCACATTCAGAGGCTAACTCATTTGTGCCAAAGTTAAATGGGTTCCTACTTGAGATGGAATGTTTTCTATTAAATGGCAGCAGAAATCAGTGGAAGCTGCATGGCAGTTTTGTGATGACGGCAAACCTAAGGTAACTGGGCTTGAAAGGGGATTATAGCCGATAGGCTGCCGACCACGAGAGGTGAACGCTAAAGGTTTACTGTAAGTAGAAGGAATGGAAGAATTCAGCTTCTCATATCACGAATAAGGTAATCCCGCATATAAGAGAATCCCAGGCTGAATCGGCACCCTTGGAATCCGTTCAACACAGAAGAATTCCGCAGTCCTTGACAGAACAAGACAGATGTTTCAGGCACATTTTAGGTGATTATTTTTTGACAGGATCAAGGAACACGCGCAAATGGGTATGTGTGCATGAGCGCATTCACATGGGTAGATATTATCATAGACTAATAATGGGTGGAATTTCTTAGTTGTACAACGTTGTGTACGGTGTGTAGATTAAGCAAAAGGTTCTCCTAAACTGAAAATGATGTTGTCCTCCGACCATGGCAGCTCTGTAACGGTACAGATATCGTCAAGCGAGACTGTTCTGGCATGGCGTTATCGGTGTTAACTGCAGTTCAGCTTTCAGCGACGTAACCAGTCTTCTCACGGCACTTCATATCGCTTTGTTGTCACGATCTTACTTTTGATTGTTCTGGGCAATCATTTTACACTTAAAAGAAATGATCAATAGTTAGGAGACGAGCTGGCCATAGTCTTACGTAATCGTTAAAAAGTTAAATTTAATTTAAATAGTATTTATTTTCACAGCCTTTCTGCCGTTGTTAATAGAGACACCCAAATGCAACGGTATGAAGATCTGCGGCTATTTTCCGCTCAGTATAAAAGTTCCTCTCTCGATATTTATTTTTACACTGACCACCTTTTGGTCTGCTTGCAGATACATAACAAATGTTCTCTCTATGTAAAGCTCTATCATTCTATTGTCTAGTGAGAACATGTATTTCTAAATCCTAGCTATAGTCTCACTTTTCGTAACCTTACTCGATTAATTATTATTCAATATTATTTCTTAATCACTCTACTTCAAGATGGCCAAAGAAGAGAAAGCACCGTTTTTAAGAGCGAGCTGACTCAAACCCGCTGTTCCAAACAAACCTGTCTTCATGAATAACTTAAGCTGCAATCTGCAAATAGTTTGCGATGAGTCAAAAAGGATTTGTACATTGAAGACACGCCAGTTGTACACGTTTCCACAATGAGCTGTATTGACTGTTCGGGGAACGACGTGGGAGAGTATTTCGAAAAAATGAACAAGGGCAAGATTTGTATTTCGAGCGTCTCTGCAGTACTTAAACTAAGCCAATTAAAGGCGGCAGCGTAATGCATCTATAGCAGGAAAGGAATAAGTTGGCAACGTGAACATATCACGTTCTCCTAAGTTGAAAAAAAAGTTGACCTTATACAATAAAAAAATTAAAGAGGAAAGTAGGCAAAATACTGAACGGCTCCTTAAGTGCATCGGGAAAAGGCGTGATGGCTGTTTGTTTGCATAGACCTTAACATTGTTGCACTCGTAATGTCTTCAGAGTTGAAAGTAAATAACAAGAACGACACAGACAATTAAATAAGTGTCCTCCTTATCGATATATATATATATATATATATATATATATATATATATACATCGGTGTTGACGTTGTCTCAACTTCCCTGGCTCTTTTAGCGTCTTAGGTTTAACAAAAAAGGATATTTATATTCAGAGAAATGAGGCATACAAATATCGAAATCGCATAACTAAGTGCTGTTACATTATGTTTTTGAAACAGAGTTACGGCGTCTACCACTGTATTTCCTCAACGAGCCGCCTTCATCAGTGCAATTCTCGAACGCGGCGGGCGTGGTTGTTACCTGCAACGCTGGCGGATCGCCTCAGCCGAGCATCGTCTGGCATAAGAGTGACGGAGAGGTAATCTCAGAATCATCTTCGGACGGGCTACGTTACGTAAGGAGCGATGGTTCACTTGTGTTTCGGCCTTTTGATGCCAAGAACATTCGGCCTGAAGTGCACTCGACCGTATACAGGTGTGTCGCTCATAACGAGCATGGCACCCTAGGAAGTCGAGACGTTCGTATTGAAGCTGGTAAGTGGAGATAATATCATACCAGTTTCATAGGTCAATATTATCTTATCTGCCTAAAAAAACATGCCATAGATAGTATTGTTTTAAAATAGAATTTTACTCTGAACTTCCCTCCATCAGCCCCGTCTATGTAGGCTGAAGCTGTCTCAGTGGTAATGGCCACTCAATACGTAAGAGAATATTTTTGGCTGCCACTACAAACATATGAATAAAGTGAGAGTAAAAAAAATATAACACGCTTTTACAGGTAATTCTACGATAGTCATATCGACTAGACGCGATATAAAATTGTAGCTTGAGGAGGCTATACATACAATAATAGTAACCCGTTTATGAAAATTATGATCCCTATTATCTGTCTAGAAAATTTATTCTTAATTTCTTAAGCGCCGGGTGATAATATTAGATTCCAAAGTTAATATACTTCCTATGCTTTGTAAACGTTCGATGAGATATAGAGGTATGGCTTTGCGGCAGGAAAACACCGCATTTTTTTTTTTTTTTGCAAACAAACAAATAGGACAACTTGCAACGATTATACCTCCGCATAACGGGAAAGGGGTCAAAGGTTGGTTGGTTGGTTCACCACGCCGGAGCGACCTTGAGTATACGACGAGCATGGCGACATGTCCGGCAAGTGCCTGGCCACATAGCAAATGTTCGTTAGTCGTCTGTTGCGGCAGGATCGTAATGGAGGCCACATAATTTTTTTTTACAGAACCGTCGCATGAAACTGACATTTTGGTGCTTTTAGAACAAACATGGTGTTGCCCTCCTAAAGCAAGCTGGCACGTTTAATGGATGACTGGGTGATTTATTGATGTAACCCCCCACTAGCCCTTTGTGACACGGACGCTCGTCTTGTGCCAACTACAGGTATACACTGTGTCGCTTTTCGTCGTTGGAGAAGGCGCACAACTGCGAAAAAATAAAGATCTTTTTTCCATATTGTAACAATTGTTTTCTTTCCATCTTTTGGCCTAGCGTAATCTCTTTCCGGAAGCATGTTGAAATATCCCGTGCTATCTCTTTGGATAATAAATGGAGGACATTTCCACTTGCCGGCTGATCGGTCATGTGTATCCTAGCGATATCTGGGCGAACCATGAAATCAGTACTTGGGTTCTAACCTTGAGTACGTATGACAGAAAAGTCCGTTATTTGTTGAAAAAGATTGACACCCTCTGCATCTCGTTGTTTCTGAACATTTTAATGGATAGAAATTTCTTCTCGCTTCACTCACAAAAAAACACTTCTCAACAGAGTGTATATGATTACCTAGTGTAACGTATTTCTACATCATGCAATATGTTGCAACTGTCCCTCTAACACTGTATAACAAATGCAAAGAAATATTGCACGTGTACCTTCCGTGATCCGAAAGCTATGCGGAAATACCTTTGTATTATTGAATTATAAGCTTTTATTTTTACTGATAATTGTTTCCATCACTGGCTTACTGACCCTGTTCTGTATCCAGACATTTTTTTTTTGCAGCAAGATTAGTATAGGTATGAGTGCGATATGGAACTATAAAAGTAACAAAACGCATGAACATGCACCCTCATTTGGCAGTTTCTACAAGATTTCTATTCGTGAACGAAGTTTTAATTAAACATTACCAAAGGAAGGCCATAGCAGTGCTTTGTAGATGACAGTCTCGTTTATGCTGTAGCTATTGTTGTTCCTTACCGTATCTCCCCACGGTTCGAAAAAGTCCGGTGCAGGCAGATACGTAACAGCTTGTCTTGCCAAGTTGTGACGTTCTTTGGCAAGGGCCAACTGTCCCCATTAGGGCTGCCTTGACATTTGCTAGCTACCATGCTTTTGCCTTCGTTTGTGCAAAGAGCCATCATCTAGCCAAAGTTCTCTTTTATCCGTTGCCCTCAGCCAACAATCAGCCAACGTTCGCAACACACACAAGCAGACATCCCCACACGCATCCATTCAACGTAAAAACTCCCAGCATACAACGGAAGCGAACACAACACACACAGACACGCAAGGACTACAAAGGCACAGGGACCCAGAAGCGGGGCCAGCGTTGAGCAGAGTCGGCACCGCGCATCCTGTGCGACACGACCGAAAGCTGCTCTTTCGCCCTCCCCCCCCCCGCCCCCATTTAACCAATCCACTGCAGAACGGCCCCGCGGCAATTGCCCTAGTACCTCCCTCTTTGGCACGGCTGCCCCCGTCTGCCCGAGCGACTCTGCTTCACCCATAACGGCTATTCTCTCTAAGGCCGCCTATCACATTGTAGGCCTTCATTGGTAGCAAGATCTCATCTTGCCTCCATCTGTTTGTAACGGCTACTGGTGCTCCCGCTGATACTGATGTAGCTGCGCCTTCAAATCAAGGCAGATAGGCAAAATACGAATAAGGAATGGAGTTCCAGAAACGCTCGTCGACGATATTCATATAAGAGGTTTGCATGCATATTTCCACTATTGATGTTGTCGTCTTGAGGAATTTCTAAAAATTCTCCACCTTTACCCTACCATGGTAAAACCGCAAAAAGGCTCACCGCAACAGACTAGTCATCATTGCAATAGCATAAATGATGGAAATCACCCAACGAATGATTGTCTTCCAAGCATATGCATAGCGCATACAAGATATTGCCAATGATGCTCTGCTTTTCAAATCTTTTATCATGAAGACAACTGCCATCAACTAGTAGAAGCGACAAAACCATGTGCTTTCGTCATATGGAAAATTATCTTTACCCAGTAGTAGTGGTGCATATATATATATGCATATAAATTATTCGCATAGCAAAAAAAACTTCTCGGATAACGTTAACTTCTGCAGCCTTCTTGAAAACCGATCAAAGATCTCTCGACAGTGCCCAATCTGGGCAAAGAATAGGTTTTACAACTGAAACTTATTCGTTGCATGGACGCAATATAAACGCTATCCAGTATCTCATCCGCTATTTAATACCGTATAACCTATATATGATGTTACTTTGCGTTAGTGTATTACAGCATCTTCAATTGCTTCAGATAGCGCTAGAACGAACTTGGCAGGAACTTTCGCACAAAAATGAATACAAGAACCGGGTGCACACGTTCGATCGTTAATGTTCGCCTCGTTTAAATAGCGTTGCAATTCTGGAGGAAAATGGCAAATTAAATAAAGATGGCTCTCGTCATACAAAGCTCATCGCTCAACCCATCATCAGGCTCATACGGGCTCTTCCTCTGCTTTCCGTCTGTCTTCATATTTTTTGTTCTAATGATGGGATGAATGAAATGGTATTGTGAGGGCTGCTTCGGGTTTAACTATTGTATGCATCGTTCGTTGGTATGTGCTCCATTACCTTGTTAAGATCAACTTAAAGCACTACCTGTCCAGAGCGTCTACTACAAAAAGAACATAGGGTCTCTTAGTACGTACTGTTATAGTAGCGCGGTAGGTCTGCATATATAATCTGGCTGGTATCCTTCCTATATATCCGTCTCCTTATATATATATATATAAAGAAAGTTGATGAACATATCGGACGCATTCATCGTATGAAGGGAACAACTCGTTAGTGCAATTTGAAATTGTCAAATATTTTCCGTATCTGAGAAAAAGCGACCGCATCTTTTAACCGTGGACGCCCTTACTGGTATTGAAAAAATCAACCGACAGCAACGGATGATAGCCAGTAAATTTACAATGCAGAAAGTGGATGTGGATATAAGACTAACGAGGAGCTTAAAAGTTCCGAACTTACCTATGCTAGGAGGCCAAAGCTAGCACTGTGGGTCATCTTGCTAGCAGTTTTTGAAATGCTTGAGTCAACGTACTTGAGTTAACAAATTAACGTAAATGAGAGGAAAAGTTTTCGTTCGAGTGCCAATATATAACTTCACACTCTGTTTATAAGCATTTGCAAGCTTAATAAGGTCCCAAGTTTGTACATAATCTTCATTCTGTCTTCTCTCATTCCCTATGTGTACAGCGGTGCTTAGTTTACTTTTAAATAGTGCCTGAATACTAAGCTCAAGGACCACTGGTACGAGCTCGCTATAAGCGTGGATAATTGATGTCAATGTAAAATAATGTCCTGAATCTTCGTGACAGCATTTAAGGGAAACAAATAGGTAACTCTTCGATCACGACAGAATGCAGGAAACTGATGTCAAGCGACGCGCACTGAAAGTAAGGGAGGTACAATGAGCTACAACTGATGAAGCTGGCATACATTATCCATAGTGTTTGCCGTGAAGTCGAAACTGGTTTGTAAAGCCGGTAGGCATATGTCATGTGGTACAAATGTAAAGCAAGTCAAGCGGTTTATTAGCTCTGCTTAACTGAGCTTCCGTAAAAAAACAGATGCACTAAACACAGGCGTTCCTCACATAGAACATAGAATTTTTCTTTTCTACAACCTTGAAAGTCTCTGATGCGTTCCAAATATCAAACTAGTGTTTTACCGATCCTTGTAGCGGCTCTCTTTTAGAAATCTGGCTCCCTCACTTTCTAAGTCCTTTTCAGCGTTGTGTTCCTGTGTTCCGTTTCTATTCTTGCGTGTCGACAATGCCCCTCTTCGGATTCTCCGCTTGCTTTAAAAGCCTGAAGCTGTGTCTGCTCTGGTGTTCGCAAACCCATTCTCACAAGGCAATATTTAGCTCACCCTGGGTATAGTAATTGTCGCCGGGTTAGCGCAAATCGTTGAAGTATCGTTTATTGTTGCAAACGCTCATTGTGCCCCGAGGCTAGAACTTTCGTCACGCTATAGTTTTCCATGTTGAGTATTTGCAAACTAGCTTTAAACGATATACATCTAAGTAGTGTAGGTATTAGAAGTTTAATTCTATGATGGTTTTTTCCCCCACTTAGAACAATTAGCTTGTGTAACGTTTAGTTTTTCTTTTTACGGTATACAGCCTCGTCTTCCCACTGCTCTTTCCTTCCATTAACAAAAACAACAGACAGATCTGTTTGACAACTCGTCACAGGGGCCTCTGATTGAATTCTTCTTACAACTGGCTCGTTCCATTTCTAGAAGGTTCATATTATCTGATACAACATGCCGTAAAAATGCATAGTAATGTTAAACGATCTGACTCTGATCTGTAATGGCGTCTTTGCTTTCCAGTATTATAATAAACTATTCTGTACGGCATAGAGAAGCAACGGTACGCGCCTTATTGTACTTTGAAGAATTAGGCAGTCTTGAATAACTCTCGACAGGTCGGTCGATTGTTGTTGCCAAAGCAAGATCGCTCTACCCAGCCTATTACTAGTTGCTCATTGCTATACGGTATTAACTGGCTTATAAATAGCTTAGCAATCGAAACAATCTGTTTTTTTGTTGAGGGGTTACTCCCTATGTAGAGCTTCCCCGTAGACGATTGTTCATTGTCCGCTGAGATCATACCCGTCTTATCTGGATCCCGCTTTGTGTATGCTTCACTCGTCACCGTCAACTTTACATTGACTTAAAAATTCCCCGTCCACGCGATATTTTAGTGGGTAACGAATTTGCAACAGTAGGGAGGCGTGGTGGTCTAGCTAGCATGGACGCACGACGTTTCGTTCTGGGCGCCAGCCGTCTGATGGAATGCCTTACGGCGATACCAGACATAAAGCTCGAAACGTAGAGGCCAATTGGCCATGGCCACTTTGGCGCGGTTGTCTGCCATTACCATGTGTGTAGTGCACGGAGACAAGTCCCCGATTCATCATGTGAGCTATACAAGTTT
>NW_019211455.1:38106757-38116025 GCF_002443255.2 Varroa destructor | reverse complement strand
CGTATAGCGTTCGTTTGTTAACGTCCTTTTGTCTGGTTGCTAACGTCAGGGAGCTTCCCCTTTTGCTCATTTAACCACTCGAAATTTCCATATCTCATTTATTAAAAATTTTCGTTTCGTCCTGCTATGCCGATAGAGCTAAAGCTTTTTTAAAAGGGTTTGAAATGAACCAAGGGTGCTTTAAGGGTAACCAGCAGCAGCCTTTGATCTCTCGATGTTACGTCATCGATTTTTATACTCTTGAAGTGAAGTTTACGTCGCTTAATAGGAACTCAGACACTTGCGATCAAAGTAATTTTGGCTTTGAATGCAACAATAGGCCCTACAGCAGTTTATGCCCCCGTGACGACTGTGCTTTCTAATGTATAGTCATTCTCTCGTCAAAAATGCTAATTTTACTTAAATATTCGTTTGTTCTTATGGATAAGCGTAGTTGAATTCGTTGTTATGCATTTAAATTTTGGCGGGATACACAAATCTGTTACGTTTCCACCACTTGCTCCCTGGACGGCAAGGCTTTCAATGCGCTCTTCCCATCGAGAAATGTTCTCGCATGAGAGTTTCACTTTTGTGAAAATAACGGGCGAGGCTAAGAAAAACAGTTTGACAGTTCATAATTTATAATTGGACGAGAGCCATCCTTTCTTGACGCTATTGCGCGTAGCGTGTATACAATAGACCAGTTCCAGTGTGGACAGTAGAACCGATTTTGATTGCAGCAGGGTCTTAAGGTGTACCTGCGAAACTGCAGGTCTACTTGCCCCGTGACAATCTTTACAACTTGCGTATCTACGAAGAAAAATAAATAGCTCGCACTCCTTCACGTTCTTCCTGTCCACCAACATGCTGGTATATACCTTCCCTGTTGCGTGATCGTAACAATGTGTCAAACGCTTTTGCTCTATTAGGACTTGATTGAATATGCTTCATTGGTCCACTATATCGTAGGAAATGTCATTATGCTCTAAAGCCTGCTGTCATACTTGCGAAGTCCGTCAGAGCTTTTCAAGGAAGAAGCATTCCAGTTTGATGCGAACTCTCATCAATAGCCAATATTACTGCACTGCTTGTATGTATGTAGGCGTGTTATTGTTTGCGAAAATCGCGGAACGTCGGTAGCAGCAGTTGTCCGGTTTGTAGCTGACGATGAAAAATCCATAATTGTGCGTGAAAATCTTCGGATTCTAATTTCTGTACATATAAAAGACCAAACACAACTATGTGCGTTACATAATTAAAAAAAAAAGGTACAAAATGCAAGCCTTGCAGGCTTATACATAGGCTTTGTGCACAAATACTGTGTGCACAAAATGCTGTGTATAAAATGAACACATACGAACCGTCGCGTCTATTTTAACTTCAGCGAACGAATACGCCCAGTGCCCATGTATCACCAATAAATGTATAAGCCCCAACATAATCGTGACGTGTCCCATGGCTCGCGCCTACTTTTCGCACTCGAAAAGCGACTGAACGAGTAGCAACCAACTAGAACAAGGGCGCAATTTTTATGTTTATTTGAACTTCGATAGCTCCTGCACTTCACAGTTTATGTGCCCTGTTTAATAAAGTGCTTCAGACAGCCTTACGAAGGCGATAGACTATGTGTTGATGCTGTAGAATAAAGAGCATGCTAATACCACTGTATTCTCCTTTCTATCTTTTGTTAGATAATACAAAGATACAGTAAATTAAAGTGTGTGTTGATAGCCTAACCTGCAGAATTTGGGTTCTAAAAAATCGACTTGAGCGCATTGACTCGTTGAGCGGTGTCCTTCCGGTGTAAGCATTCGGCTGGGCCTCATATGTGCTTGATCGTGTACTAAGTGCGTGCTTCTCAAGAAGGCTCGTCGAAGCTAATCTCACTTCTGCAGTAAAAATCCTCATATAACAATGTCGTTCGAGAGAAACGGCGTTGGGGTGACTCAAACTATTACACAGCGAAATAACATTAGCACCACATGTATTCTACTAATGTGTGTCCAAATCGTCACACAGTTGAAGGTCAGTCAATAGAGTTTAAGAAATTCGTATATATATACGTGGTAATCAGAGTCTGGCTGCGGATCGAGCATTTGATAGCTGAGCATCAAAGCATATTGCCTGTTTCTCGTGGGCCACCGTTTTCATCTGCTTCTCTAACGAAAATGTCATGCGTGTCGATTAGTGAAGTTGAAAGAGAAAGGGGGGCATCGGTATACCAAGTTGACTGGTAGTTGTTGATTACGCCAGGAGAACGGTACGAGAAGATCTATCAGGCGGGACATGCGGCCAGCAGTAGGCGATAATCACTTGACGAGGAATGTCCAATATTGGCCCCGCAAACGACTAACGGTGCCAGGTCGTTGACTTTGGAGTCAGGGTGGCAGGCAAGCAGGCGGGCAACCACTCCTGCTGCTAGATCTGTTAAACCTCCGTTCAGCAGAGAAGAGGGCCGAATCACGCTTCCAGTAGCGAACGGTTCTAGTCTTGGTAGTGGGATCTATTCCTTCTCTCGTTTTCGACGAATGCAGCCACTCGTCGACCTGATCAACCACGATCCCACCCAGTCAGCTAACCAATGATGCAGCTAGCCAACTAAATGCCATCGCCGCCGCCGTAGTCGTCGTCCGTCATCAAACGACCCCGTCGCCGATAGTTGCCAGCTGAGTTGTTGAGGTTCACATAGGTCTGGAACGACTGAACACCGATCGGACGTGGAGACGGGTGACGACCTAACGACCGACCTATTCACCCACCCACTGACACGCTACACTACTACGGGTGAAAAGAGACTAAACGTGCAGCCATAAGAGGACTGCTGTGAGAGGCCTTAAAGGTAGCTGGAGAACTTAAAGGCCCGGCCGAAACAAGTAACAAGCACACAACTGCTAGCAGCAGCTGACATCGAGGGTGGTTGTAGATTATTTGTTCGACGTCGAGAAGAGGCCGGCAGTCCGTCGTCGGCCCGTTGTCCCCTTGGGTCTTCACTTGGGAGTGTGTAGTAGTTGACATCGTAGTCGAGGCGGCAGTTCCGAGTCGAGCGCTCGCTCGCTCGCTCGTTCGTTCGTTCGTTCGTTCGTTCGTTCGTTGACTCAGCCAATAGTCAGGGTAGCTTTCTATCGTAATGTCCTTTTCTTTTCCCCTCTTTATCTCGCCCGGTCTCCCCCGTAACGATACTGGTGTCTAACCCATTCTCACCATTTCATGCATTCCTCGCTGCCGTGTTCAGCTGCTTATGACCGGTACAGAGCGCAACTACAGGCTGCACTCAATTAAAGGCATATCACGTCAAAATAACCCAACAAACCTAATAATCCTGTTGCAGCACACGCGCATACATACCATGTACTGCGGGTGACAAAAAAAGGACCTAAAGATTACCTATATTCCTTAAGACTTCTCTAATAAATAAAATGCAAAATCTGACAAGCAACTACATATTCCCTCCTAAGTTTAAAGGGTCGTAGAGCTACGTAGAATAATAATGTCCTCCTGGAATTTTATAAACTTGCACTTAAAACATATCCCTGATGATCAAAATAATGAATTCGCTCCTTAACTTATTCTTTAGTTTGCTGTGTTTCGATTAGCTTACAGCGAATGCACTCATAGAGACGGTATTGTGGAAGGGCATACGCAATCCTTAATTACAACACTCGGTACTGATTTAAAGAATGTAAACGCACTGAAAAGTGCCTAAAGGATGCCCTGTCTAAACCCTTTTTTATTAATTATTTTTTAGATCGTATTTAAAGAAAAACAGATATCTATGTGAATTTTTTTTGGCATACATTGAAGGTGCTATTCCTAACCATCATGTCGATTTTAATTGATAATAATAAAAATTGATAATAATAAATGATGCAATTGTAGCCTCTGTTCGGGACCTGAACCACCGACCTGTTATTTTTATACTTTCCTTTCCAACAATACCCATGCGTTAAGCGGTACTGGTAAATGTAATCTTGTTAGAATATCGCCTAGATACGTAACATACAAAAGATTCGAACAGAAGTAAATTCTAGGCTTACAGATATTTAAACAATTCAAAAAGGGCAAAAACACTCAGGAAAACTAATTGTTAGAGTTTATTCGGGCAAGCCAATTGACAATTGATGTTTTTCTCTCTAAAGTGACCCAAGAAACCCAGGTGTACCCAAAATAGACTTTTGAGCCACGATGATAAATTTTCAAGCCTTCCCGATTCGACCTCTACTGAGGATCTCTATTGAGGTTTGCCTCATATAAATCTTTTTCAGATTTTTCCGAAGCCGTATAAAAACTGGCAATAACGTAGATCGTTAACTTCAAACAAAAAAGGAGATCTTAATCTTGGGAGTAAAGAAATACAATAAGAGCTTGTTTTTGCTCAAATTGCACTGTTTTTCATCACTATGAGTCTATTTTTTGTTCTAGAATTTTTGTATGCTCACAACTCGCCAAGTTTCAGCCAAAATTAGCTAGAGCACCCTGGGTAACGAATTGCCCCGAATGTAAATATATTAAAAGCAGCCTTCAGTAAGACACCATTAAGCTGAGTTGAGGCGTGTCTAGTACAGGCTTATATACGACGACAATATAATTAGAGAAACAATAGGAATACCTATTTAAAAACAAGATAGGCACGGGTGTCTCTAGTTGCCTTAGGAAATTAAAGATAGACACTTGGCTACGCCTAGTGCGGCAAAAAGCAGATGGGTGAGTTTGCGATCGAATAATTTGCAACTTTTTTATATACGTACTTTATACAGTTTAACCCATCATACGATAAACAAATATCGAAGGTCTGCCTCTCTGAAAAAGTTGCAAATTATTCGATCGCAAACTCACCCATCTGCTTTTTGCCGCACTAGGCGTAGCCAAGTGTCTATCTTTAATTTCCTAAGGCAACTAGAGACACCCGTGCCTATCTTGTTTTTAAATAGGTATTCCTATTGTTTCTCTAATTATATTGTCGTCGTATATAAGCCTGTACTAGACACGCCTCAACTCAGCTTAATGGTGTCTTACTGAAGGCTGCTTTTAATATATTTACATTCGGGGCAATTCGTTACCCAGGGTGCTCTAGCTAATTTTGGCTGAAACTTGGCGAGTTGTGAGCATACAAAAATTCTAGAACAAAAAATAGACTCATAGTGATGAAAAACAGTGCAATTTGAGCAAAAACAAGCTCTTATTGTATTTCTTTACTCCCAAGATTAAGATCTCCTTTTTTGTTTGAAGTTAACGATCTACGTTATTGCCAGTTTTTATACGGCTTCGGAAAAATCTGAAAAAGATTTATATGAGGCAAACCTCAATAGAGATCCTCAGTAGAGGTCGAATCGGGAAGGCTTGAAAATTTATCATCGTGGCTCAAAAGTCTATTTTGGGTACACCTGGGTTTCTTGGGTCACTTTAGAGAGAAAAACATCAATTGTCAATTGGCTTGCCCGAATAAACTCTAACAATTAGTTTTCCTGAGTGTTTTTGCCCTTTTTGAATTGTTTAAATATCTGTAAGCCTAGAATTTACTTCTGTTCGAATCTTTTGTATGTTACGTATCTAGGCGATATTCTAACAAGATTACATTTACCAGTACCGCTTAACGCATGGGTATTGTTGGAAAGGAAAGTATAAAAATAACAGGTCGGTGGTTCAGGTCCCGAACAGAGGCTACAATTGCATCATTTATTATTATCAATTTTTATTATTATCAATTAAAATCGACATGATGGTTAGGAATAGCACCTTCAATGTATGCCAAAAAAAATTCACATAGATATCTGTTTTTCTTTAAATACGATCTAAAAAATAATTAATAAAAAAGGGTTTAGACAGGGCATCCTTTAGGCACTTTTCAGTGCGTTTACATTCTTTAAATCAGTACCGAGTGTTGTAATTAAGGATTGCGTATGCCCTTCCACAATACCGTCTCTATGAGTGCATTCGCTGTAAGCTAATCGAAACACAGCAAACTAAAGAATAAGTTAAGGAGCGAATTCATTATTTTGATCATCAGGGATATGTTTTAAGTGCAAGTTTATAAAATTCCAGGAGGACATTATTATTCTACGTAGCTCTACGACCCTTTAAACTTAGGAGGGAATATGTAGTTGCTTGTCAGATTTTGCATTTTATTTATTAGAGAAGTCTTAAGGAATATAGGTAATCTTTAGGTCCTTTTTTTGTCACCCGCAGTACATGGTATGTATGCGCGTGTGCTGCAACAGGATTATTAGGTTTGTTGGGTTATTTTGACGTGATATGCCTTTAATTGAGTGCAGCCTGTAGTTGCGCTCTGTACCGGTCATAAGCAGCTGAACACGGCAGCGAGGAATGCATGAAATGGTGAGAATGGGTTAGACACCAGTATCGTTACGGGGGAGACCGGGCGAGATAAAGAGGGGAAAAGAAAAGGACATTACGATAGAAAGCTACCCTGACTATTGGCTGAGTCAACGAACGAACGAACGAACGAACGAACGAACGAGCGAGCGAGCGAGCGCTCGACTCGGAACTGCCGCCTCGACTACGATGTCAACTACTACACACTCCCAAGTGAAGACCCAAGGGGACAACGGGCCGACGACGGACTGCCGGCCTCTTCTCGACGTCGAACAAATAATCTACAACCACCCTCGATGTCAGCTGCTGCTAGCAGTTGTGTGCTTGTTACTTGTTTCGGCCGGGCCTTTAAGTTCTCCAGCTACCTTTAAGGCCTCTCACAGCAGTCCTCTTATGGCTGCACGTTTAGTCTCTTTTCACCCGTAGTAGTGTAGCGTGTCAGTGGGTGGGTGAATAGGTCGGTCGTTAGGTCGTCACCCGTCTCCACGTCCGATCGGTGTTCAGTCGTTCCAGACCTATGTGAACCTCAACAACTCAGCTGGCAACTATCGGCGACGGGGTCGTTTGATGACGGACGACGACTACGGCGGCGGCGATGGCATTTAGTTGGCTAGCTGCATCATTGGTTAGCTGACTGGGTGGGATCGTGGTTGATCAGGTCGACGAGTGGCTGCATTCGTCGAAAACGAGAGAAGGAATAGATCCCACTACCAAGACTAGAACCGTTCGCTACTGGAAGCGTGATTCGGCCCTCTTCTCTGCTGAACGGAGGTTTAACAGATCTAGCAGCAGGAGTGGTTGCCCGCCTGCTTGCCTGCCACCCTGACTCCAAAGTCAACGACCTGGCACCGTTAGTCGTTTGCGGGGCCAATATTGGACATTCCTCGTCAAGTGATTATCGCCTACTGCTGGCCGCATGTCCCGCCTGATAGATCTTCTCGTACCGTTCTCCTGGCGTAATCAACAACTACCAGTCAACTTGGTATACCGATGCCCCCCTTTCTCTTTCAACTTCACTAATCGACACGCATGACATTTTCGTTAGAGAAGCAGATGAAAACGGTGGCCCACGAGAAACAGGCAATATGCTTTGATGCTCAGCTATCAAATGCTCGATCCGCAGCCAGACTCTGATTACCACGTATATATATACGAATTTCTTAAACTCTATTGACTGACCTTCAACTGTGTGACGATTTGGACACACATTAGTAGAATACATGTGGTGCTAATGTTATTTCGCTGTGTAATAGTTTGAGTCACCCCAACGCCGTTTCTCTCGAACGACATTGTTATATGAGGATTTTTACTGCAGAAGTGAGATTAGCTTCGACGAGCCTTCTTGAGAAGCACGCACTTAGTACACGATCAAGCACATATGAGGCCCAGCCGAATGCTTACACCGGAAGGACACCGCTCAACGAGTCAATGCGCTCAAGTCGATTTTTTAGAACCCAAATTCTGCAGGTTAGGCTATCAACACACACTTTAATTTACTGTATCTTTGTATTATCTAACAAAAGATAGAAAGGAGAATACAGTGGTATTAGCATGCTCTTTATTCTACAGCATCAACACATAGTCTATCGCCTTCGTAAGGCTGTCTGAAGCACTTTATTAAACAGGGCACATAAACTGTGAAGTGCAGGAGCTATCGAAGTTCAAATAAACATAAAAATTGCGCCCTTGTTCTAGTTGGTTGCTACTCGTTCAGTCGCTTTTCGAGTGCGAAAAGTAGGCGCGAGCCATGGGACACGTCACGATTATGTTGGGGCTTATACATTTATTGGTGATACATGGGCACTGGGCGTATTCGTTCGCTGAAGTTAAAATAGACGCGACGGTTCGTATGTGTTCATTTTATACACAGCATTTTGTGCACACAGTATTTGTGCACAAAGCCTATGTATAAGCCTGCAAGGCTTGCATTTTGTACCTTTTTTTTTTAATTATGTAACGCACATAGTTGTGTTTGGTCTTTTATATGTACAGAAATTAGAATCCGAAGATTTTCACGCACAATTATGGATTTTTCATCGTCAGCTACAAACCGGACAACTGCTGCTACCGACGTTCCGCGATTTTCGCAAACAATAACACGCCTACATACATACAAGCAGTGCAGTAATATTGGCTATTGATGAGAGTTCGCATCAAACTGGAATGCTTCTTCCTTGAAAAGCTCTGACGGACTTCGCAAGTATGACAGCAGGCTTTAGAGCATAATGACATTTCCTACGATATAGTGGACCAATGAAGCATATTCAATCAAGTCCTAATAGAGCAAAAGCGTTTGACACATTGTTACGATCACGCAACAGGGAAGGTATATACCAGCATGTTGGTGGACAGGAAGAACGTGAAGGAGTGCGAGCTATTTATTTTTCTTCGTAGATACGCAAGTTGTAAAGATTGTCACGGGGCAAGTAGACCTGCAGTTTCGCAGGTACACCTTAAGACCCTGCTGCAATCAAAATCGGTTCTACTGTCCACACTGGAACTGGTCTATTGTATACACGCTACGCGCAATAGCGTCAAGAAAGGATGGCTCTCGTCCAATTATAAATTATGAACTGTCAAACTGTTTTTCTTAGCCTCGCCCGTTATTTTCACAAAAGTGAAACTCTCATGCGAGAACATTTCTCGATGGGAAGAGCGCATTGAAAGCCTTGCCGTCCAGGGAGCAAGTGGTGGAAACGTAACAGATTTGTGTATCCCGCCAAAATTTAAATGCATAACAACGAATTCAACTACGCTTATCCATAAGAACAAACGAATATTTAAGTAAAATTAGCATTTTTGACGAGAGAATGACTATACATTAGAAAGCACAGTCGTCACGGGGGCATAAACTGCTGTAGGGCCTATTGTTGCATTCAAAGCCAAAATTACTTTGATCGCAAGTGTCTGAGTTCCTATTAAGCGACGTAAACTTCACTTCAAGAGTATAAAAATCGAT
>NW_019211455.1:37992182-38106732 GCF_002443255.2 Varroa destructor | reverse complement strand
GACGTAACATCGAGAGATCAAAGGCTGCTGCTGGTTACCCTTAAAGCACCCTTGGTTCATTTCAAACCCTTTTAAAAAAGCTTTAGCTCTATCGGCATAGCAGGACGAAACGAAAATTTTTAATAAATGAGATATGGAAATTTCGAGTGGTTAAATGAGCAAAAGGGGAAGCTCCCTGACGTTAGCAACCAGACAAAAGGACGTTAACAAACGAACGCTATACGAAACTTGTATAGCTCACATGATGAATCGGGGACTTGTCTCCGTGCACTACACACATGGTAATGGCAGACAACCGCGCCAAAGTGGCCATGGCCAATTGGCCTCTACGTTTCGAGCTTTATGTCTGGTATCGCCGTAAGGCATTCCATCAGACGGCTGGCGCCCAGAACGAAACGTCGTGCGTCCATGCTAGCTAGACCACCACGCCTCCCTACTGTTGCAAATTCGTTACCCACTAAAATACTATTTGTATAGAGAAAAAGTATTGCCATCGCCATATAGAGATCGTCTTTATTACGTCCAATCAAACGATTTTGTGTGTTAGTGTTTCCATTTCGATGTTTCTGGCCTACTACAAAAAATTGTCCTGCTAGCGATACATATGATTAAATAAAATAAGTTTTTTTACTATGATCTATTGAAATTTCTTTAAAATAGGTGGGAATTTCCACATATATTAGACAATGCGTCCAATTATGAACTATGAAAAAAATCTGATGTAGATTGAATATGTTAAATCAGATATAAAGGTGTTCTAGTATAACCTGATTGCCTTACTCGACGCGTTAGATCGTCAATACAAGAAGACGTAATATTTACGCTTGAGTTTATCCAAAAATGTGAGCTTCGTGCTTCAGCATATATACTGTCTCTTGGATATAATGTGGGGTGGGTCATCCCATTTTTTAATTTAAATGATACAACTGCTCCGTTCAGCGCTTGACGTTTCCCATAGAGAGCAATGTAAACAAGCGGTAAATAGAAAGAATTCTAATCGATGCCCCTTATCAGCCGCCTGCTTTCCTAACGATAGAGGCCAAACGCTGCGCAATCACAACTCGGATCGACATAAAAATGCCTAAACGGCGCACCGATCCCTGCGATAACTTCTGATATAGCTCTATTGCAGAAAAAAGCGAGCTTCTTTCACGAATTCATTACATTATTTTCTTCGTTCATCAAAAGCATATAGCGCTGTTTGTGTCACTTTCTTCGATAACAGGACAGGTAAACCTTGATCTGTAAAATTGCACTAATCAAGGACCTTTTCATTATTCTAGGACATGTTTGTTGTATGTCTGTGAGCGTATATCACTAATAGCTTTCGCTCGACTAACACGAGCAAATATAGCCCAAAGAAAATCAGAATTAGAGAACGGAATTTTTCGCCATACTATATCCGCTAAGACGCACCTTTCTAGAAAATCTATCTAGAAAAGGATGGACCTTTTCTTCGTTATAATGTAGCTATAAAGTGCACAAAATTACTGCCACTTCGAAAAACGCTCAAGCCTCACCTAATTTTTGTTGTTTAACAGATGCTCAGGTGGCATCCACTCGTTCAGATAGCCATAGGACTAGTCCTTCTGGATGAGTGAAGTGTGAAGATCATGTTAAACCAATGTGTACATGCGCCACGGCTAGTCGGGCATTTCTATTCATCTAAACCCAGTCCCAACGCAGCTAATTCCCATGTGGCTCGTAGTGATTAAATCAATGTTGAGGTACATAGCTGAAAACATGATGTATATGCTTTCTACCGTCATACGACCAGCACATTTCCTAAGATATTTCAATGGATACGGGGACGGGTAGCAATAGGTAGCTAGTTTGGTAATATCAAAAGCGATATCAGAGCATACATTTGTTAAGAAAAAGAATTTCTTTTTAGTTTCCGTTTGAAGAACCTTATGATTGTTACCCTGATGATTTCAAACGATCCTAAGGACTCAAGTGACGATCCGGTAAAGCGCCCACATCGAACTATTAGCTCGAAATAACCCATAACGCTTAATTGGAATAGCTAGAAAAAACGAAACTCATTATTTACGAAATATACAAAGCTATCGTTAAATGATGTCAGGATTAAATCACAGAACAAGTGGGATAGATGAGTGAACAGACTCCGCTTTTATTTGCATGGAGGCGTGCAGTGATGCGTGCGTGGTGTACAGGACAAATGGCCTGAGTCTTGCCTAATCTAAGAGCGCCTAGACCTTGAAGGTATTCAACTAGTTTCACTGTGTGTAGAATACTGATTTCATATTGAGGGAATATAGTTCGATGTGTACAAGTCGAAATTTTCGAGCATTGACTGAACGAAACCCTGTACGAAGGCTTCAGATGGCAAAAGTGAGCGAATTCACAACAGTGACTTTAAATCGCGGCTCTGATGTGTCAATATATAGCGTGTTCCTATTGATGACTTCACTGTTACCGTGATTAAATAATTATATCACTAATTTGCAGTAGACCGGTCTGTTTTCTCAGCAGTTTTTTGCGGCTAATTGATGAGCACGAATACCTCCCACTTCATTAGTTTTAAGGAACCGAGATTGCCCTCAGAGCTGAAAAACAATAAGATCGTTAGAGAATCTTTTAGATGTCTTTTAGAATATCTCAATTATTTAGTATATAACCAGCGCTGCTATAAGATGATTTATTATTTCTAATTAAATGACAATCAATGGAGGCTTTCAACTTTTAAAAGTCAAAATAGATGGAAATTCAAACATGTCAAAGTACTATGATACGTAGGAAAGATTCCATATGATGGATCACTGTTTTCGCATAAAACGTCAAAATACGCATATTAACATATAATAATAATAATAATAATAATGATATTAAATAAAGTTAATAACTTTAGCTATAAAAAAGATGACATTGAATAGTTAAATTGGCTAGTTTCTTCGACCAGGTAACATTTACCACTTCGAAGAACCTAGTATTGTAGATCTATTTATTTAGAGACGATACGGCCACAGTGAAAAATACACAGTGATCTTGCCGCGATTAATTTCACCTAGGAAAATGCGCCATTAGAATCATTGGTTTATCATATCAAACGCGGTCTTATTTTTTTGATTCTTATTTTTTTCTGATGATATGTCAGCTGTCGCCATCTAGTGACCCTGATGGGAAACAATGCCGGCTATTATTTCCTACGTGTGTTGTTAACTGTGCTCGATAGCTACGATGATGATAAATGTGCTCAAGTGCTCGATCATAAAACATACCTCCGATTGGACTATATGTCGTTAAAAGGATCTCGCTAAAAGAAATCCTATAGAAATACTAACATGGTTTACGAAAGATATTTATCTAGAAGTTTCGTGATCGCAAACCTGTCAACCTGAATGATCTTATTTTAGCTAAGCGTTTAGCATTACTTGACAATGACTAGATAGTGAGCAGTTAGGGGTGGAAACAGAACGGTCCACAACACGGCTGATGGGATATGGCCCGCATTTGCTCGCACGATTTTCGCTACGTACTCATTCTTTTTCCTGACTCCTGTTGTTGCTTACACTCAGTATATCATATTACGTTGAGGTGCGCTTATGGGTCTGTTTGCGTCGGGTACGTGGCATGTGGTGCACAGGTAGATACATACTTTCAAAGGGGAACCATCAAATCGTAATCTACTCTTCTTTTTCCCACGCCTTTCCTGCTTCCTCCGCTTCATCGTTACCGGTATCATGGCAGCGATGTGTTCAAAGGAGACAACACTACACGATGAAAAAGGCATGGGCGGGGGGCACAGAGGAGCCGTGCGTCGGTCGGCAGAGCTAAGAGGAGGGACGGTTTCGCTTTGCCAGTTATGACCAAGAAGAAGAAAGCCGGGTAGCACCAGAAAGACGGGAACATTGACAGAAAGGGCATGTTCGTAGTGGTGCAGCTAGTAACGGCTGAGAATGCAGCCATCGCTTTGTTGCTTGCCTTGCGGTTCCCATGTTGACAACCCATTACGGCCCCTTTTTTGAGATGGGTGCAAGAACACGGAGAGTACACAGCTGCCGATGCTGCGATGTTGCTGTCTTGAGGGACGTTCCCCATCGCAGAACTCAACATGCCGGCGTTCTTTTGTCGACCCGACGAGCGCAGACCGACAAATCCCTGAGGTGTTGGCCTGAGCTACCGAACTTACGCATTGAAATGGGAACTGAGGACAGGGATAGCAGTAACGGCAGCAGCATTGAAGCTAGTTGTACTAGAGGTAGCGGTGGTGGCATCAGACGACCACACAACCAGCTAACGAAATAGAGAAAGATAGAAGAGGAGGGGGCAAGGCGACAATTGCAAAGGCTACATATGACTGTCGTGGTGCATGTCACTCAATTGCGCGTGTTCCCTCACTACTCGCTGGTGCAACGAAATACGTATGAAATGAACGTTCAACCTGCAAATAAGAAACATAGACTAAGTTCACCGACGTTCACATTAACTCACTAATTCCCATGCCATAGAATGGTTGAACGTGTGTCGGCTGCTTAAGGGGTTAAACGCTGTTCCAGACGGGTGGCCCCCGAGACGAAACAAAGTGTGTTTAGGCTCATACTTGAACGGAGATTACCGCGCGTCTCTACATTCAGTAGGCAAACACGTGACAAGCTATACGATGCTTGCCACAGAAATTCTTAAATAACAATGTTAAAAGCGGCGAACGACGCTAGATAAGAAAAGACATGAAGCGCCCTTTGGTTGGATCATCATCTTGGCTAGCAAAGTTACTGTTAGCGGAATGTTCCAACACGGTATGAGCAGCGATCAACTCTACTCCGCAAATGCGGCCGTACAATAACATCATAGATATACAAGTCGAATGTAGTTTATCAGATTTATAGGCTTGCCGGGGTCCACTTTCTCCAATTTTGTAACTGCTAACGAATGCTACTATGAATGACTATTTATTATCAGTTGGAATTCAATGTTATGTTGACGGTGACACTAGTCGCTTGAAGGATCTAACGCTGCTAAAGAATCAATAAGATATAAAATGAGAAGCGATTGCGGGCACTGAGAAGAAGATCAAAATAATGCATTAATGATCCGACAGTACGAGAACTTAACCCAACGTGTACTCGGCCCAAGTTAGCGGCTCGACAAACGCGATCGACATTTACCTCTTGTTGCAGCGATGGGAGAGCATCACTTCTGCGACGAACTCGTTTTGCTGGTAAATGGGGTTGTTGCGGAAGCACGACTGCAATGTGTGTGTATCAAGTCTCGATGCACTGCCCTTTGCGTTTGCCCCACTTAAGTAACCGTGTTTGCATCACTGTGCTACCAGGACGTAAGTGTGCGTGTTGTCGCACGAGTCGAAATGTGTCAACGAATATCTAAAGCCGAAGTGATCTGCTCTCTTTGACGAGTTCTTAATCACCAACGACGGTGTCACTCCTACGCCCTTTGCTGCTCTAATTTCTTCCGCAGGACACGCCGGAAAGCCAGCAGCGTAATTTGTAATATCTCCTTGTTTCCCTTCCTGTACCTACGTGAGCTAAAAATGATGGACTCGATTTACTCCTATTTGCCTTCGATTGTCTTTGTCTGTCGAGAACTTAGACAGTTTAGCGAAGCTGCCCATCCATCGCTGTGATTTCGCTAATACTAATAAATAATAGAGCTCGATTTGATGGAAGTATCAATTAGGATATCGATAACAATAGAAAAGTTCTGATGACAGTAACGTCAGATCTTATTAGAATAACAGAAGCACCCTTCCGTTGGCGAGAGGTTTGTCATCATCAGCACCGACATTACTCCAGAACCGTTGCGAAAACTATTGGCATCGTCGTGCGTTGTCTATCCAGCCACGTACCTAACAAGCCAGCGCAGCTATAGATAAAGCAGTGGTAAGGGTAACTGTTGTACCACCACCATCAACATTTAGATCACAGCGGACAGCAACGGTAACAACAGCACAAGCTTGAACTGTTGCCAAATTTCACGATAGACGCCGACATCCAAATGCTCAGAAGGACCAAAACTTTTTTGCGCCGATACCGAATTAGGCACAATATTAGTAAATAAAATCATAACCATAGTCCATACACATAGGTATTTTAGTTCTTTCAAATATACTATTACTTTAATTTATAAATATCTATTACAGATAAAAACGTTGGCGAGACTGCCACGGTTTGGCCTACGGGACATTTATTTTAGCCAATTAGTCTTCAAGTTCGAGGCTAACCTGAGTATAAATGTAAGTACAGGTCTACCAATGCCTATACGAGGACACAGAGTAATCGTTTTCGATAACATCGCCATCGAAAAAGAAAAAAAAAATAGAAAACTATCTAAGTGAACATTTCTGCAAATATACGATTCTGAGACGCTATGAGCTATTAGTCGCCATGGGCTACACCTCCATCCAGTGCCGCCGCCGCCCCCGCCGATTTCAACTATATCAGTTTCGAATCTCAGTGGGAGAGATGCGGGCCAATGTAGCGGGATCAAGAAACAGACACTTGGCCAAATGTACGTACAAGCGTGACCAGGACCTATGATAAAGGTTACTGAGACACTCAAAGGCCTCATTTTAGATCAAAAAAGACATGCTGGACCTATATGACTGGTTTATTTTTCTCATGACAGCAATTGAATTCTCAAAGAATTTCGCTTTTGATGCCAAAATTGGTCCATTCTATTGAGGTTATCTTCGACACGTTCAAGGATAGCTGTGATGGATAACCAGACATAACGGTGCATCATTTGAGCTTTACATCAACTTCTTTCACTGTTCAGTCAGATTAGCCTTAACTGCAAGCCCAATTTGTGGCGAAATGGGTCTTACAATTAATAAAAATTAATTAATACAATTTAAAAAAAATTAAAAATTGCATAAACTGTTTGCGCTCAACGAGAGCCACAATTATCCATACTTGCGTAGATTTGTAAAACCGCGTTTCTTTCTACCTCTGAAAATTTGTTGTCGACTTTCAACTGACTGTGTAGTATAAACAAAAAACACATTATTTTCTCACTTCAGATGCTCACTGCTATGCTATCATAACCTGATATCTATATATATGTACTACTTTGTGTGCCTTATTTAGCCTTATCCTAATTACATCTTCACGCATCGATTGTTTAAATTGAACAGCAGATATACCTCGAGTGGTTTCTTTGTACTTCCTTTCCAAGTTTATAGATTTGGTCAAGGTGACGTTTGATGGTTAAATTTGTAGAAATGTTTAGTATGCTTTTTCTTGCTAGGATTTGTTAAATGATTACGGTAGGATTTTTGTCGCTTTTTACAAGTCACTTTATTTTCAGAGTACGTGGAAGTATTTAGATGGTCCGTGCGCATGTCCATTCTGAATGATGCTAAGCCTGTTTCTTAACCTTTTTCTTTCTTTCCTTCTTTTTTTTTTTTATACTTATCAAAATATATTGATGATTTGTACGAATACGCATGAAGTGCCTCATGAACATCATTCCTTTTCTTATGTCACCTTTTCGAAATTGCCTTTGACCATCGGAACGGTGTTCTAAGCGACCCTAGGAACGCTTCATTCGTGTGCGCCTCTTCTCTCCAAAAAAAAAATTAAACATTCATCACTAACAAATTGTCGGTTACTACTAGAAAGAAGAATTTTGGAAAATTGACTTCTGTCGAATATTTCCTGAAGTCAACATATTATAGGTTTGTTCGTCGAGTCTTTTACCGAGAACGTTTCCATATTCTCATATTCTATCCAAGTCCAAAATAGAATCCTGTATATAATTTGGCCCATGTTTAAGAAAATACTTCCCAAATACTTTTTTTTTTAATATATTTTTCACAGTTCGTACTGTACTAGTTGAAGTTTTTGTCAAATGTCGGCCATCAAATATAACTTCTTGCTAGAGAATGTATTTCTAAAATGGCCAGTATGTCACTTTATCTTGTATTTGGTTTTTAGAATATGATTTTTTGCTATGGCAATTATGCCGTCAAAAATAGAAAATTTAAATATTTTTAGGATTAGGAAGTGGGATTGTTGTTTGTTTTGTCGTAAGGAACAGCTACCAAGGATCTTTGCGTTCTCATCTCCTCGACTGGCTCTCTCAAAGCCGTACCAATAAAAGATGGCACTTTACTTTTTCTCGCTCTCACCGTCCAGTTTTTTGGGGCAATCTTGGTAGAATATAAGTACGTTCGTGCTCGGCCGTTGTGTCTGATACCAGCCATCGCTAAACTGTGACCAAAACGTTGTATTGTTTTGTAATCTTGCCGCTTAAATACTGGCTTTGTCCATTCAAGGCTTTGCCAAGACACCAGTGGCTTATTGTAGGTAACTAACAAAAATTGGATCCTATCATCTATCTTATTATTGTTTCTTTTATCTCTAAAGTTTCTTCTTATATTAAGAGCATCGTTGCTTAACTTTGCTTGCTCAAATTTCGTAAGCAGGGGAATATAAGCATTTCTGACTCAGCAGGACACTTACGTGAAAAAAGGCCGATAGGTAATGGCGTCAGTCCCTAAACCAAGCGGCTTGGTAGAATCGAACGGTGTTAGCATCCGGTCAGAGGCGATTATGTTTTTTTATGAAATGCTCTTATGCATTTGGTTGACTATCTGCTGACAAAAAACATTCACGGCACTTTGTATAGTGGCCTGAAAAGAGGTGCCAGGTTTCGAATGAATCTATCCCTAAAAATATGCATATTACTATCCCTAAAAATTATTTGAGCTCATTCGAATTAGTGGGCCCTGGAGTTTTCATTAGAATGAAAGTCCTATGGAAAAACCTTACAGTTCCTTTCTTGGAAATTAAAATTGACAAAATCATAAATTTGCATGAACGTGTACTTTTCCAATTTATTTAGAGACCATGGTCGTCTAATTTCTATAAAAATTTGCTCCAATTTACAGAGATGTTTTTTCTCTGAGGTCCCTCCGACAGGGGTAATATGTTGATGAGCGACTACTTTTAAAATTTTCCCGAGGGTTCCTTGCCAACTGAATGCGGAGCTCACGTAATCCATACCCATCTGAGTAAATTGGTGTGGCTTTCGGTGGATTTATCACGAAGTACTTTTTGGCACTCATCGCCGTTTTGGCTTCTCATCGTGCTTAATGTATTTGTCGTGCTTTCGCAAAGTACATATGCACAGTGTCGGCGAAACTGTGTGTTTCCGGTACCTCCGTCAGTGTTAATCTCTAATTGTTCGACTATACATGTATATATATATATATCTTTTGATACAGCTTCGTGGAATTCGTAGCGGTCGTCTGTAGTAATGTTAAGTTCCCTCAACCTGTGTTTTCTAAGTAGTGTTCGGAACCTTGAAAAAGGTAACATTTTTGCCGTTCTCTGCATTTCTCTTATATATAACTTGCTCTATATAGTATAACTTGCTCATCGCCTCCTGTTGTGATTAAGTTCATATCTGCCTTGCTGAGAATAAATCTAGTTTTGCTAGATTAGTTGTATAGAGTCTGTTAGAGGCATTGTGGATGCTCTAAGGTCCAGGGCGTTATATTTCGGGAAGTTACATTTCGATCTGTTTGTTCTGGATGAGTGCCTTTTTGTAAATGGTTCGTTGTTGATGACATGCGGGAAATTAGAGTGCTAGGCATCTTGCTCCTTTTTTCAGGAAACTATATCTAGGTCCTGACAGATCTTCGTTTCTTTTATTTTAGGCCTTCTATTTGCGACATGTTATTGCTTTGCATCCCCTTTTTTGCGGTAACTGTATATCACGGTTTTGAAATGACATTAACTTGCTTAAAGGTTATTCTTGTGTAGCTATGTTTTAACGTGGTAGACCTCGGCTTTGTCGTCGGGTTAGTGCTAACTGGGCGACTCGGCTGACCTAAGTAAAATCTACGACTCCGCAACTGAACCTGATAAAGACGTTAGTTTTTCTTCGTTCACTTGAATTGTGATGCAAGCGGTACGGGTCTCAATTTGCGGTACTTATTGACGTATAATCAAGCCTTAAACTATGCCGTAGTTCGCTTACTAAAAGCAACTTTTAGATGTATCTTTACTAATTAGGATCACAGATATAGTGGTTGTTTGTCCAGCGGCCTATTTAAGCATGCTGAACTTATCTCTTTTGAGAGGCATGTTTGAAATAACATTTTTGCATATTTTATCCGGCGCTATTCCAATCGTAACAAGATTTAGCTCGTCGGTTACACTTTTAATCAATGGACGTATTTCAGTGTGCAGAGCTTACTCAAAAAATGCCCAACTTAAGTCTTTACAGCCTTACTTATTACCTTAATGCCTTACGTAATCCTTTAAATTTCACCAATTTGTATCTTTCCTTGCAGTAGTAATTTTTTACATTTTTTTTAAGAAGTTTACTACTCTACAGGTTGCTGTGCGGCGCTCTTCTCGATGATTTGAAACTTAATCTTCGTCACCGCTTCGTTGATGATCGTATATTTTGAACTAGATTAGTAACGTTTTATAGTTGTCTCATCGGAATTCGATGAGTACATATATTTAGAGAATCTGACAGTATTGCTTACGACAGTTTCAATTATGACATAAAAAGTAAATATAAAACAAGCGTACTTTATCAATCGAGTAGTATTCTATTTTTATCTATTATAGCTTATGTTGCATTTAAGCCATGACTTCGTCAAACATAGAGTATTATCAGTGCTACGCTTTGAATGTATGTGTGTATGGTGTCGATGAAGCAACAGGCAGGATCGTCCTACATTCTTACACTGGAAGTGCTTATTCTGTGAAAGCCCCAAAAGATGTCGGATGAGGGACGGTTAGGTCGGTGCGGGGCAACAGCCGGGCTTGAAGTCTTGGCCCAGATCTGAACTGAACGTTGGGGCGAAAGAAACAAAGGAAACTTTCTGTCACGGCAGAGGCATTTCGTTAGTCGAGGTCACCCGTTTTCGTGGTTCTCTGCTCTGCGTCTGCTATTCTGTTGAAGTGTTTCCATGATTTCCTATGCCGCATCTGGTGTTATGCTGAACTAGCCGCCAATTGAATGTAGCTCAGCTCGTTGGTATACGGGTCAGTGCAGCTATCGTTACTGAGCGCCGGAGCCCTTGTTCGCGGAACTCGTGCTGGAACTTTTAGGCATATGGGACCTCTTTCCATGGACCACTCAAGCTATCAGTATACCACCACTGGTAATGGCCTAACACCAGCGCTGGTCACGATAGTTGCTTTAGCGAAGTAGCTTGGAAGACTGATCTGCTGAATCGGCAGGGACGAACATAACCGGCAAGAAGTAACCTACACATGTGTGTTGAAACAATTGTAACACTAACATTTCTATCGTATATGGTAGTATCATAACAGTGGTGGCAGCACAGTGGTATTGCTAGCAAAATACGCTCGAACCTTTCGTAGGTGAGGTCATGAAAAAATACTTCGACGCAGTGTTGAAAAGCACTTCGCATGCATATATATTGATGATTGATTGGCGCAGATATATTGAGACAAACGGATTAATATGTCGCTCGAAAAAATTCGTTTAAACCCAATGAAAAAACTGGGTCCTTGTTTAATGTATCTCAAAACGAGACATCTGAATTTTATGTCCGATCCCGCCGAATCTATCTGCAAGTAAAACTATAGGCGCGCATATAAGCTACGAGCTAAATGATTTGGTTATGTTGAAACCCTAAATATGATGAGAATTCATTTTTAACGATTTTTTGTCTCTAGCAGTAAGAGGTCTGATTGGTTGAAAACGGTGATTCTGATCTGATCTGACACCAGCGGAAAATCTGCATAGCGGGTAGACGCAGTTTTCTCTCATTGTAAAAGGAATCAACGAATGCTTTACGCACTGTAGAAACTGGACTGCCCTTGATACCTTGTCGAGTTATCATCCAGCGCCTCAGTGAAAGGCCGCAAAGCTTTGCTTGATTATATCATTTTTGATTGTATCGTCAGTCCCGGAGCTACCATGACAGAGAATAGAAAGTGATTTTTTGAGTAGCTACCCCAGCTGACCCTCGGTAATGTTATTTATCGGCACGTCAATTATCTCCACATTATTCAGCACACACTGCCGCTTTCATGCCAAAAGACTCAGCTAACCGGTTATTGCCATCTTCACATCTCAGGGGGTTATAAAGATACCTACCGGTGTCCGTATAGGGGACCTCCTTGACGCTAGCGGATGGAGGGGCTCGAGAAAACAGGAAGGCGCCGGTGGACGAGGCAATGCGTACCTGTCTGTTTGTATGGAGTCAAGTACGCTTGTGGCGTTGACACCATCCCCCTAGCACTGTCGCCGTTGTTGATGGTGAAGACACGATCATAAGCAAACGGAGAGGCGACAGAAAAAACAACAAGGAAATGCAAACGTGTTCTTGATATACGGGCAATACTGAACGAGAAAACAACCGTCATGACAAACAACTAATTAAATGCTGAGCCAGCCTCTATATAGTATGGCTGGTGCCTTTTCCATGAAACGGTGAATTGTTCGCTGGGAATCAGATGGTATTTAGCTCATTTCGATGCTTGATAATTCGAGATTTTTCTTGAAGGACTCAGCTGCAGCTTTATTTTGTCATAGATCGATTCCAACATCGGTATACTATGAATCTCTCTCTCCATATGTGGGCATTTTGGTTTTCGGAAAAAACATAAACGGTAATCACGATTCAAATCTCTGCGGAGGTCTCCTATAGATATCATATAATATAAACTATAAATTGATTTGCCGCTAGTGCTTTGGAGACCTGATGAAGCGTACCAGTTTGTACAAAGAATGCAGTTACAGAACAGACAAATTGCTAGCAGCTTTGGTAAGAGCGCGATATATGGGCAAAACGTGACAATGTCGGATTCAACATTAGAAACGATAAGCTACACGGAAATTTGTTTATACGCACACCAAATTGCCATAATTCAAGATCTCTAGCCCCTATGTCACATGTAATAACTACGAGTCAAGTTATCCGAAGTCAAAGTTATAAGTGGGTGGCAGTTCTCCTCGTTCCACACGAACAAGTGAAATATACCTGCAACAATACAAAGATGTCTAACGCGTTGCTGTATTTAGATGTATAACCTCGTGGAATGGCTGGGCGAACAGGCAGGCAGGCAGGCAGGGGGCGCAAATTCAACTCGGGGAAAATGTGTGAAGGTGTGCATGTGTATGCTTTGTTCTCTATGATAGTGCGTACATGTAAACGAACGAAAAAGCGCGCCAATGAGCAGAGCAACATAACGAAGGAAGAAGGCGAAGGTGACGACGACGACGACAACAACTATCAGGAGACGGTGAAAGGGAGAAGAAGGCGAAAATGGCTGGTGCTTTTTACAGCCGGCCACTCCAACACTACAGGGAAGTGGACAGTTCGCTAGCGTGAACGTTTTTTACGTCAACGCGTACACGAAACATCTGTTCTTGAGTCGACACCTTTTAACGGCAGCAGCACCTTGGAGTCTTCGATTCATGGGTCACAAAGGAGATGAGTCCTCTCCTCATATCTTGATCTCAGACGTGATCTATAGGAAAAACGCAGAAGGATAAGGGAGAGAATGGACATGGATGCTTCCACTACGATCACTCAGCGAGGAAAAGTGGATTGAAAACAAGGTAGTTAATAGGAACGATGATAACGAGAACACTAAGCTCAACGAACGGAGGAAAAGAAAGAGGGCCACAGGAAATGACAATGATCCGATTGGGATCTTGTTTTCGATCATATCGAGTGAAAATAGTGATGATTGCAACTAGTGATGGAAACAGTTGTGTGTCCTATAAGAACAATCATGTCTTTAATAGATATTTTCTGTTCAACACAACCACGCGATGAAGCTTTCGACTTCATTTAAAGATGGATGGCAAGTTGTAACCTGCGGGATTACATGTGGACAGATCTTGATACCGAGATAGATAATATATGAAAAATAGTTCTGTATAGATATGTTCTTCATTTTTAGTTTTACAGGTTCGTCCAGGGATACCGCAAAATAAAATCATAACTCTCAAAAAGTATCTTTAGTAGACGATACTAATCTTTTATCGCAAATCAAATGACAGAAGGAACCATTTTAGTTCGGTGCAATTTACGTATCATCATCTATATCGTTAGAAATTGTTATATATAAGCTAACTAAAAAATGTATCTTTCTATATTTCGCTCTTTCTAGTTGTGGACGTCCTACCAGGTAGTGAAGTATCTGTCAGTGAAGTATCAGCTGTTCCGCTAGGGGGTACTGCGGTGCTACGATGCATCAGCAACACTCCGGTGCGTGACTCTCTCGTGATCGTTTATGCATGGCAGACCGATGATGGATTCTCTTTATCAACAAGCGACAGTCCCGCAGCTTCCGTAAGTAGCAATGCCGTAATTTCCGGCCAACAGCAAAGCAAGTATATAACGTCGCACAATGGCCGGGTGTTACTGGTTAAGTCGGTGACGCTTCACGACGAGAAACGGCGTTTTCGCTGCTCCATCTATAATAAATTAACGGGCAGAAAAGTGAACAGCGTCAACTGGGCCAAAATTGCCATCGTTAATGGTAAGTGAAAGCAGAAGATTATCTTCGACTTCTTTAGATATTTAATGTTATTTTTTTTGTTTGCGTCACTCCTGGCTTTTGTCGTATTACTAATCTACTTCAAAAGTTAAATACAATGGTGTCATATCGTCTCTGCTTCCATCTAAATCTGCTTCACTGGGTTTGGGGCAATGGATGAGTATGCATAGCTTGCGAAAAAAATAACAAGACAAATATTAGTAGAAAAAAAAAATCAAAGCACAAAGAAGAAAAAAACCGAAGCAATAAGAGAAAAAACAACAAATGTAGGTCATTAGTAATAGTTTTTGTTAGGGCACATATGGAAGAGTGATTAGCCAATCGATGTGAAGAAGGTCCACTGAACTTGGAAAGGGATGATTGCTCGCAACGGACGTTGCAGTTTTATATGGGTTATTTTTTGAAACGATCTACGAAACAGCATGGTAACAGCGTCCCATAGTAATCATTCGTCAACGCTAAATTTTGTTCTCATGGCATATTACCATAGTAACGCACCCAACCAAAGGCGCGTTAGCTACCCATCCTATGCCGCCCCAATCATAACGCTTCTACACAATGTATGGATGTTACCACGCCATAGCTTCATAGAGTAACTTAATTAACCATTTCCTGAACTGGAACTGGTTTCTACTAAGAAAAATTGTTTTATGCTCAGTTAGTACTAGCTAGTTACCTAGTTTACTAGTTACTTTGTAATTGCTTACAGCCATTTGTGTCATAAGGATCTATGTGGGTAGTCTTAGAAAGCACCAGAGCATTTAAATCGCATAACCATCCGAATGATATCTTGTACTTGTCTTCAATTACCTTAACCTACAGTGTAGCAGATCTATAAGAAACGAAATTAAGTGAGTGAAAAAGTACCGAAAACAGCGCCAGATTTCAATTATGAATCGGCCTTCCTTCTGATTGTCTAATGTTTTGAGGATGCTTTGCAAGACTCGTTAGTTCACGATCAAGTACAAATGTACCCTTCGGAACATAATCTTTGCGATAACATATAGCCATTAACTTCTCGTTCAAATTTGTTCCATAGCTTTAACTACCTGCTGAACCACGTTTTTGAACGATACACGCTTAGTATGCCTTTGACTAAATATCCTTTCATTGAGGAGACTTGTATTATCTGAGGTTCTCCAGTATAACTTAATACGACGGCACATACTCAGGGTAAAGTACTAACTTACTTTAAAATCAAACGCATGCAATTTATATGACAGCTAATGTGCTCCGTAAAGTTTAAAGCCTAACTTTCGTAAAGATGCGTCTTTCGGCTAAAAACTAGGTGCCATAAGTTCGCTCTATGAAAGTGCAATTGTTGACCCACCTTAGTGTGAACCCCCGAGTTTTATGAGATGTAATTCAAGTGAATACTATGTGGTTACCAAAAGAAAATTCTAATTTTTCGACAGTTTTAAAAAAGAGAAGCGCCGCTTCGCTTCGAAAATTGCAGAGATGCTTACTCGGACAACTTGAGAGTTGCTAGCTAATAAGAAAATAATCTCTGCTAGAGCTTGAAAGCAGTTTACTACTAATATTTGGTCCATATTTTCCCGCTGTTTTTGAGCGAAGATAAATACGAATGGTTATGCTCACTGCCAACTAAATCGAGAGAGCTCCTTTCGACCGTAGGCAGTGCCGTCAGTATTAGAAAATTTCTTGTATACCTCAGCATGATTTTGCGCCAGTTCAAAAGACCTTGACTGTGCCTTCAAAATGATATTGCCGTACGTTACTGTCTTCACTCTAGTCACTGAGCGGCTATCCACGCTCCCAGTTTGAACCGTGCTGGATTTCGCTAGACGGAAGATGAAGGCGTCTATAGGGTCATGCAGTTGTGTATAAGCCTTGAAAACCTGAAACGCCCTTTGTTGGCACAACCCAAAAAGTGATTGCATCAATTTCGAAACCGGCATTTGCGACCCATTCTGAAGTTGCCCGTCATAATTCAATTAAACACGATCATATTAAAATGTAGGATATTTCTTTCTGTTCATAAAAGCGTCCATAAACTGATGAGACGACATATCTGACTGTTAAGAAATGTAGCGTCACTTGATTTAAAAACAATAAAAACAAATCCAATAAGAGCCAACATGACAGTTTTATACTGACGCAATCGCTCACTGTTTTAACTGCTTAGCAATTTCAATCAATAGCAACTCTACTGTGTTAATTACCAAAAAAACTAAGGTGATAGTTGAATAATAATTGTAGGTAATTACCTTATGCAAATGAATATGTACGCCAAGCTGTGGGCAACATTACAGCAGACACTGTAGCCATCGAGCGTCAGAAAGGACCAAGTGATCGATAATGGCCAACTTCATGGGTCGTTGAAGTCCGTGACTAAACATTAGGTGAAGCAGATGGAAATTTTGTCCTTATGACTAACCGTTTCTGCCCTCCTGTACTCAATAGAGGTCGCTCTATATACTATTCATTGATAGATGTGAGCATGCGCTTGCTTTAAAGGGGTCTTTGAGGAAAATAACTCTTGGGCAATGTTATACACCGTTCTAAGGGATAATATGCGCTTGGTACTTTCCTATGCATGTCCGTCTAGATGGCCTTCACATTTGTGCCATTAATACGATCATCCCTGAACATCCTCCTCGCCGACCCTTTTCCTGCTTCCGATATTCGCTGTTTGCAATATTGTGGTTAGTTAGACCGGCGCCCGAGAAAATGCGTCAAGATGGCTCTTCATCAGCTTGATAATGCAGCCTGTGACAGATGTTTCCTAACAGAGTAAATATGTTTCTAAGAAAATACGCCGAAATCATTCTTGGCCAACGCTGGTTAAACGAAACAAGCAAGGGCATATTTTTTGTTTTCTGGGATACCTGAGGCCTGTGTTTAGATACCCTCTATTGTTACAGCTGTTGGATGGAAACGTAGTCATTGAGCGAAGGCTATAATATTAAGAACAACTGAAAATATCATGCACTCATTTTAAAGAAAAACAGTTGCTAAAATTATGCCTGAATATATGCTCAATTCGCATTAGGAACAATTTTCGTAAAGCTTGCATCATTTGAGAATTTACGGAGGCATATATATATTGCAGAAGCGATAAACTAAAATTTGTAGAACTGAAAAACGCCGAAGTTAACCTGATTGGATAGAGACACAAGTCTTATGAAACACGTTTAATTTCCGCTTGCAGATGTGGTTAAGGATTCGCCTGCGAGAATGCTCGAATGTGTTCCGCGTATAACGTTAACTGAAGGTGAAACTTTGAGGCTTTCGTGCGCAGCTAGTGGTCATCCAAGTCCCACGTATCGGTGGTTCCGCGTAGCACCCCACAGCGCGCAACAAAATGCAGTTATACCGCAACCGTTAAGAGCAGCTGCATCAGAGCAACCTTTGCTTCGTCAACTGTTGATTATTAATAAAATGACGTTAGCTGACTCCGCTAGCTATATCTGCGTGGCCAACAACTCCTACGGTGAAGACAACTGCCATACACAAGTCGTTGTTACTGGTAAGAGAGCTCTGGGCAGATTTAACCCGCTTGCATATATAGAATATATATTTGCCAGTTCAGATGCGTTGATTGGATAGAGGTCTGAGCGGCTAGTCTCTAGCCAATAGCCTATACATATGCTTCGTTAGTCAAAATCCTTTAGCACATCAATGCGCGAGTTCCCTACACCTACTTTTTAGCTCAATATATTGATTCATGGCCTGCTTTAAGTAACCAAGGAAGAAATACGAGGTCAGCTCTTAGACATCATTAAGCGGTAGCTCGTAAGCGCATAGCCAGGAACTACAAATTCTGTTTTCCACAGTAAAGCCAAAATACAGCAGGAGCTGCACTGGAATATGTGTACAACTGCTGCTTTTCCAGCAATGATCAAATCAATTGTTTCTGGATTAAGCCGCTCGTTGCTTACTCTAGGAGTTATTCAGCCCTAGAATTTACCATGCGCGTATGCAGCACGAGGCGGGATAGGCACTGTGTTCTATTGCCTGTCCAAGGCAGCATGGGAGCTGCTGATTTGGGGAGGCGGTCGCCTGGGGAGCCGCCGCCGTAACAACTGCGCCCGTCTGACTTCACCCTTCACGCGCCAACCTTTTTGATTACTGCAGCTTGATTACTGATTGACTTTCGTTGAGCAGCTCCTATGGACTCAATCTAATATATATACTGGCGGCTGTTCGGAGAAACACAGGGCAGGATCTAGTCAGCAAAAAGGAGGCAGTAGGGTATTTTGAGCAAACCAAATACCGGCCTACATACGGACTTATAATAACACAGCAAACCGCCCCTGGTACACTCAGCGTTGTTGCGTATTGATTTTCTATCGGAATTCCCTGAACTCCGATAGTGTAATGCTATTAGTACCACGTTAAGGATTTCTTTGCTATTGATGGATATGGCGCGTGCGAGCAGTCAGACTCAGTACGTAGCTCAAACATGATTTCAAATGTCTTCAGATCATTTAAATACTTAAATATCATCTGTAAGTAAACTAAACTTACAGTGTTGTTCCTTTTGCAGTTCATTAAAGAGGAACAAAAAGTAGTATGGTTTCTTTATACTATTATTACAGCCTTACTTTATACCTAAGATCAAGCAGAAATCCGCTGTGTAGAGTGGTTATTCTTTAAAGCTTTTCTAGCGTTAGCTTAGTTCTATTCCCGAATTTTTACCTAGAATGTCTGCAGCTGGCCTCAGCTCCGTTGTGTCATGCTGATTATTCATAGACAAATTATGTATTCAATTTAATAATTTAAAAAAATTAGTTTTTAGTCATATATCTGTCCAGTATCATAATGATTAAAATTCGAAGTAATGCAATGTGCGCTATGAGTCTAACGGCTAACATGTAGAAAGTATTCTGCTCGAGAAAGACTGCAACAGCGACAAATGTCGTCGTTACCTCAGCAGATATGAAAAATAGGGGACAACTTTGTCAACTAGATCCTTCGTTATGTCGGTCTCTTGCAACACTAGAAACTGTATTTCTATACGTTAAATTTTTCATAACATTCTTCTAAGAAAAGATTACATAATCGATAAATAGGGACGATACTCCAGGAATACCCATTAGTTTTACGTACGAATGCACGGAGAGTTGCCCAAAAAAAAACGTATCACATTTCTTTGTTTCTGTCATCTATTTTGTCCTACGTACCTACAGTAGGATCGCCCACCTTCGTTTTCGTTTAATGCTGTATTTACATTATGTAGCCCGGCGCGATGCAGGCACCAGCCTGGATTCATACAGCCCTGTGGGCTTTGTTCCCACGAAGTGTCCACTCGAAAATTGTAGTGAGCTTTCTCTCTGACCAACACGCAACACGCATGTAATGTAGCGAGATCGGGGGCCAAGGATAACCCCCTACCGTTCTTCTAGCTGGATGTACACTTTGAGCGTAATTATAATTCTCTCGATGGACACAAAGGCTTAGCCACCGATAAACTGTCAGATTAACTGGCTTTGAGATGCTGCTGTAACGGCGCCACTGGGGCGGTACGGTGCAGCTTCACTTAATCATGGTTGCTACTGCGCAATGGACTCATACTCAACCCATAAATCAGGGCATGCTTGTGGTCTGGAAAAGATATCAAATTGGACATATCAATGTTATCATGGATGCCGCAATTATACTCTACCGATTGTTACATACAATAGAGGGTAGGCCAAATCATTACCACGAGAAGTGTATTACTTGCTCGGTTCAAGGGCCGGTTCTTTCAACAATGAATTATCGTCCATGTGAGAGAGCAGGACCGCGACGGATTACCAACTCCGCAGACCACCTCTACACTGATAATATCGTAACGTTAACGGGACCAAGAGGAAAAACAGTTGTGACCAGAAGCTTGTTACTTGCGCTAACTGCTACAGCAGACGTTTTTTCCCAATACTTCGCTATAGAAAAAATAGGACGGAGCGAAAACAACAGCTATAGAAGTTTAATGGACATCGCAGCAGCGGGCTTTTCTCTTATCAGGCAGTAGCAAATGAACTTAATTGAATTAAATGGATTTCTGCCTGCTTGCTTCTTTCAGAACATGAACGCTACTGCCATGCACCGAACGGGGGAAGGGCCCCAAAATGATTTCACGACGACCGGTCTCCTGTTTACACGATTTTCTCTGAAGATGTATACTATCTAAAGATTACGGTTACTAATGAACCTCGAAATAGGAATACTTTAATAGATGATTCAGAAACACTTGAGACGGGAAAGCATTTCCGACCCGTGAGTTGCATCAAACTTCCACATACAAATGCTTACGATAATAACTGCCTCTACCGCTGATCGTGCACCAACGCCCTGAAAAGCACCACGTTGACTACTATAGCTGCACCTCTAAACATTAAGGTTTCGTTCAAAAAAAAATATATCTCGAGGCTCCTAGTGAAATACTTACGTGACAGAATGCTAGCGGCCACAGGCGGGGATGACACAATACTTTAAGTATTCCGAAGATGACTTGCGCATTTTTCACACTTATTCCGAGCACTGATCGTCAACGTCACCTTAACCCTTTTCCCATTATCGTCTGCGTCCTTCTTATTCCGTGTGATAGATCGCAAGTGTTGTGTAGTTATGTACTATGTATCGATAGTGGGTTTGTCCTATACCGTAAGTTTCAATGATTTAAGCCTACTTCTGCTGAAGATGCTCTAGTTTCTAGTTTACTGGCATACTCTCATTAGGTATCAAGGCTAGCGCGATGATAACCCAAACGTATCCAGTATCACGCTCGTTTTGAGCGAGCTCTCCGAAAAGTTAGCTTCCTCACAATAGTGACTTCAGTGATAACAGAAGTCTACGAAACCGACCCAATGTCCGCTAGCTGTTCTCGGACAATATTCACTGTTTCTCCCGTCGTTCCATTGATAAAATCGAAAGGACCCTATTATAAATCGTTGTGGCTGCCAGCGTATATATATAACGCACCAGCAGTATATAGTAATAGAAATAAAACTGAAATACTGTGAGGACCAATCCAATAACAAGATACCCCGATGATGACTATCCCCGTAACGTTATGTTCTTCGTGGCAGCCAAAAATCGTATTGAAGCTTTTACGTTTTTTCACTACAGTATACTCCAGCGACACGACAAACTTCCCTCCATAACTGTGGAGGGCCTCGACGTTGTATGCCCAAATTGGATTATAGGTATTATGCTCAAGGGTTTGATGCAGAAAACATTTGATGGTAGCACCATACGTAATTAAAGTGTGTGAGGTCCGAGCTACATCCTACAGACAAACAAGATCGTGTCGGCAATTGCTGGCTTCTGCATTATCACGGACCAGCGGACCTGATGTTGCCGAAGGATAAGCGTTTCAAGGGATCACGCAGACGATGTCGAGATTCGGCAAATCATTTGTTTGAAATTCTACGACAAGAAAAATAGCGTCTAGGACATGCGTAACCTCGACTAAGTTTTTGTTATTATTGTTGTTATCCCAGTTGCCTATTGTGAAACTTTACTGGACCGTTTTACGTTTTGAAGTCCTACGGTTGAAGTAGAACAATGGGATTTAGCAATTCTACGAACACTAAGAAGCGTAAAACTGAATTCTTAGATGATAGCTTCTAGCGTAATGAAGAACCGCTTTCATTTACTCTAATAAAGCGAGACGAACGAATCCAAAAACCATATAGTCAGTAATTTGTTTCACGATAACAGCTGCCTCAAATATATATGCTGTGAGAAGAAAAAATACATATGTGGTATAAGTATACTACGACAAGTGTGTACACTTGGGACAGAGTAACATTTAAAACGTTAGCGACTCGCGTTATCAGTTAGAGTTCAGTGCCAGCGAAAGATCCCAGCAATTTCTCTTGCATTATTTTGCCATTTGTATCGTATTTACTTAAGCTCACAATCTGTACGCTGGAGCAAAAAAGAAGACTTCAAAACGTGTGTTTATCATGTTCTCGGGTAGCATACAAAGCGAAATGATGATCGATCGGTCCCAATTTCGAGTTTATTCTTAGTTTCGCCCCTTCTCCGACCCAAAAAAACATCCTCTTTGAATAAGCGTTGTCCCTATGATCTCAGTTTCGTTTCTTACTTCGATTCCTAATTCCCAAAGGCGATGTTCGTTGTTGTATTTTTTCTATGCAATATTCCAAAGGTGTTAATAGCATAATTGCTTCAAAGGCCATTGTTCTAGGATAAATAACTCAAATAAGCAGATTTAATTATTCGACTATGAATGCTAAAATCTGTGGCGCACATAACTTCGCGTAAATAAACCGCGAGGCGAGGTTTTCAGCAGGAGAGGATTATTTCTTACCCGAAAGTTCTAAGTTAAAAAAGCGATGTATAAAAGAATGTTTCTTATAGGACAATCTGGAAAACGTACATCTAACATAAGTCTATTTATTATTAAATATGAACTTCATCATTCATAGATCTTTAATATGTCAAATTCTAGTATTATGTGGGTGACAAGTAAGGCCAAAGCTGCTATTTAAAAAGGCCGAACAAAACTTTTCACCGCATTTCGCCACTTTTTGCTCTTACCATAGGCATCGAAGTAAATGCGCACAAAACCAAGTGCGCTAACTACTAATTTAGGCTACTAAACTAATTTAGGCTCACGTATGTGATTCTGTGTATTCTTTTCCCGTTGGTGGTGCCGATTCGCGTAAGGGAGTTATGGTCTTACTGCAGACCTTTCAGGGGCTCTATTCTGACATATCCAAAAATCGGATTTTTTGCTGCTCCAACAGTCGTAGCAGTTCCATCATGCGCTGCGCTGAGATAACGGGGAAGGTAGCTCAGTTGATCCGAAATCTGAGAAACAGTTAGGTGCCTCGTATCGTGTCGAACCCTAAAAAACGAGTGTTTCGTCATCTTCTTGTGCACATCGCGCCATCTGCTGCATCAACCGTCTGCTGCCAGGGGATCTGCCCTCTCTCTCATAGCCAAAACAGGCATCGAAAAATTTTGCTTGTTGTGGTGAGGAACTTCAGACTAATGTCGCCAAAAAAGAGCCTTCGCGAGAGTTGAAGGTAGTATGTCTGTCTCTAAACCTGGGGTGCACGTGTGATGTGCATATGCGATAAAACGTGTGCAGTCCTGCTCCGCAAATCGTATGCTCCATGATGTGACGGTTTGTTTGTAGGATTCGGTAATGTCAGTGATGGGGGTCGTGGCAGTAATTATAATACTTGTTCGAACTGTTCGATGCCAGCCTCTTTTGCTACTGGTCAAAGGAGGAGCCTGATATGACCATAAGGTCATTATTGTTGACAACAGACTGGAAGGGACAGGACGACCAGAACGACGGGTAGATTGAATGATGAACAGAGTCATGGATAAAGAATTCCTCTTGATTCCTCTTGAATTCCTCTTGAATTCCCTTGATTCCTCTTGATGTTTGGGGATGATAGCGAGGTTATTTGGTAAAGAACGGCCACCCATTTCGTTTGTTACGCTTGTTCATCGCTTGTCGCTGTCGATCTCAACGTCCATTATGATGTGTGGAGCTCAGTTTACTCTGAACACTTTTCTTTTAAAGGCGCAACCACCGAGGTGACGCAGTCTGTGCTATAAGGTCCCAGTATTTGTAAAGAGTAAGTATTATAAAGCATTTATGTTAAAATTCTATTACTGTTATATTATATTAGAGATCGTACGAACAGCGAAAGCTTGGTTTTAATCAGGCATGATTACCCTTACGATTGAATACGTTTTATGTGGTTGCGTTGCGAGGATTCAACGTTGGGTTCTTAATAGTGATTTTATCGTCTAGAATCACTTAGGGTAGTGAACCTTCTTACCTCATTCAAGTCGTTCTCGTGAAGTTTTACCGGCAGTAGTAGTACGCTGCAGTAAATCGATAAATGGTACTAGACATTTTAAGGCCTGCAGCCGCCATGCGGTGTTTAATCGGTTTGTTCGCAATCAGGCCAGTCACCTAAAATTTGCATTATATTACTCACAAAAGCCATAACAAAGTAACAGAGGTTTAGACTCGGTAATGTTTCAGACTAGGTTAGAAGTTTACGCACAGAAGTGGAACGAAACTATTGGAGTTTATATCGGAAATGGTTTTGAAGCCGTAGTCAGTTACGTCTTTCGCTCTGCGCTGAAATAGCGGACTATTTATAGTAAAAAGTGTAATAGTTTTAACAGAGGAAACTGCTGGGAACTGCGAGGGAACCGCTGCAGTAATGACATACTGCAACCAAGTAACTGTAATAAAACTATAGATCAGCTTATTAACTATGAACAGAGTAATAGGCGTCAAGCGACTAACGGGATCATTGAAACAAAGTAATAAGCTTCATCAGGAAAGTTATATTAATAAATAGGTAATAGAAACATAACTACTGCAACTGAACACTTGCACTTTGTATTTAATTCGATAAGATATTGGTACAACAGGATTTCTAGAAAATCGCATTTACAGGTTTACAATCAAATTACAAGCTCGGATTTGCTGTAACGCCAGTTAAGTACTAAATAAGATAAACTAATGAAACAAGGTAACCGGATAAGACGTTTGAATGGGACGGCGGGATAGGTGAAGCGGCAACCGTGATATTGGAGCTAACAGGTCCAAACTGTTTGATGTTACGGCTAAGTAATAACAGGCGGGAAATAGCGAAAGCAGCCGAGGCACGACCAAGCAAGTCTTTGTTATTGTTTATTACGACGACTATAGCTTGCGCGACTAGTAGTGGAGCTCGTCCGTCTCTCCCAGCTGAGAACCACTCTGACCTTCGGCCACCATAAATCGCTCCATCACGATCCCTTTGCTAACTGCGTTCGCTACATGTAGCGAAATCAAGACAAATTATTCGGCCGCAGTTGCGGCGACAGTGGTCGCACGGAAAAGCAGAACGTTCCGCCTTTGCCGCCGTGTTTCCTATAATATTGAATGGAGAAGATCGCCGTTTTCCGTGTGGTGATCGTCTCTTTCCCCTCTACAGCCTCCGCCTTTTCCACTAGCAGCTACCTACTCCCTGGTAGCAGCAACAGCAGCATCCCTTCACCCATTCCCATTCACCTCTCTGCCCTCCATTGTCGCACGCTCCCCCTCGCGCAAAACGCTTGCAGAAGCCGCGCAAACCTTCCTCCTCCTGAAACGGCTATCTAAATGGGTCGAAACCCACGAGCCGCCCATTAGCACAACGCAACCCCCATCGGCGATCCAGCTAGAGTTGCGGTTGGCCGTTCGATCGCTTTCGGCCTTCTGCTTCTTTTTCTTCTTTTAACGGTGAATGGAAATGATTTTTTTATTCAACCACAACCGCGACGGAGACAGCATGAGCGTGATTGTGACCCCAACCTCTGATTTCGATACTAGAATGAGTGTCATGGTCCCATTTTCTTCGACTTCATTTAAATCTGCCTCTAATATAATCCAAAATTTAATACCCAATAAACATCAAGGATAGAATTAATTGCTTAGCAATACGTAACGAATAATTTTATTCTGTTTTAAAACATTTCACATAAAAATTAATAAATCGGTAAATTTAGTCTATTAGTATTTTCTCGAGCTATTTGTACATCTTGATATGTACTGATGCAATATTTCCAATATTTGTCTCTTTGTATATATAATAAATTTCGGGACAAAATTGAAAACAAACTGCGAAGAGAACGTTAACTGAAGAATTTTCTCAATTATTTTTAGCGCATATCTCCTTTTGTTACTTGGTGAAAACCTAGAAACACATATGTATCACGATACGCCCATATGGGGGAAACAGTGTACAGAAAAACCCTCAACCTACTCAAAATCAATTGAAACAATTTCCTTAAACTGCGTGCTACTAGAACGCCGACGAGATCTAAAAGCAGTAACACAACAATCTCACTATTTCAGGCCTGGTACAGGCTTAGAATTCTGCTTTCAGAGTCAGTGTAGTTAGCAGCCATACACGGTCCTAATTTGATCGCAGGTGGTAGATACAATTTATTCTCTGACTCATATAAGACACTAAGGCAGCGGAGTCAATTGGATGTCGGTCTTATTCAAATCTATTTGTAGAAAAGGTTATAATTCAGAAAAAAAAAACCTAGTTTTTGTTTTATCTCCAATATTAGATAATAAGCTGGCCATAAAACAAGTAATCTGTAAAAAGTGACCAATAAGGAATGTGAATGGTAAAAAAAATGTTAGCGTTCTGTCCTGATACCATTGGTGGATACCATCTTAGAAGAGTGCTAACTGTGGTTCAACTTCCATACTTGCCAATACAACTTATCTATGAGGCGCCCTCGTGGAGTGATTTAGGGAATATAAAGGTTGTCGGTAAACCTTGTGTTTCAACATGATGGCAAATACCCACGACAAATCAGCCAGTAGCCATTTTAGATAGTTTCCACACTTACATGTATCGTACCGTAGCTGATGTGGTGCTAATATAAAGCCGGAGGTAAAACTGGAAGCATATATCTGTTTGAAATAATATATTGCTCTAGTTCCGAGCGTTAAATGTATGTATTGGAGAAACCGGTTTTGTTTTTCAGATGAAAAAGTCTGAGAAGTCGATACGATTGCCAACGAAAGAACTACTTGGTGTTTTTAACTCCTGCAGTAGATATCACGATCTGAAGGTCGAGAATCGGTTGTAGAAAATTTTCAGGCGTAGAACATTCAGGCGGTCTTAGGAAAAGATGTCTAAACCGGCGTTCCCATCAGATCACGGCGGTACCCATAACGTGAGAATGGTACTTGTCAAGCGGCTTGAGCTTTGCGAAGAAGAGCAGGCATACGTTAATACTAATAGAGTCAGCCAGTAGGGTTCACGTATGTAACTTGCATAAACACCTGCAGCAAGATTATGCAACTTCAATAATTGTCGTGTCAAGATTAACTTAGATTAAAGTAAAGCTGAATTTCTGCAGAGGGTCCATGTGTTATGTGCCTAGATTTTTTGGGTGCTAAAATTTGTTCGTTGGGCATGGAACTGAAGAAGAAATAAAAAAGGATACCTAGAGCATAAGGAATATTTGGCTTTTTTCCACGAAGTGGCTAAACGACCCGACGTAATCGTTTCATTTAGAATGAGCAACCGTTTTTGATCGCTGCGTTCCACTATCATCAAAAAGTTTCCATACTCTTTTATGCAACAAGTTATTCGAAATATTGCCCTGGTCCTCTGAGTACATCGTCTATCCAGAGACTTTTTGATTAACCTATGTAAACATACACACTCACACATACTAACATAGTGATTGAGAACACAAGCTGAGCGTGTGCTTGAACGTCGGTAGACACTTCTAATCAAACGGGGATCACTGGTGCACGACCGGAAGCGGATGGGAAGGAACGAACTCGTTCGCGAAAAGGAACAAATAAGCTCTCTATAAACCAATTTCAAGCTGTAATATCAGTCTTGTAAAATCAATGTATATATATATATATATATATCTATTAAAATTATAGACCTTTCTATTAATAAAAGATACTGTTATTATGGCCAACCGTACACCACTTGTTCGCATTTTTTCGAACTAGTATCTGTTTGCAGATTTAACTTGTGTGCCGCTTATTTATTGGCTGCTGATTCATTTTTAATTGATTGATACACAGAAACTTAATTCGAAAAAATAATATGACCTTGAACAATGTTCTAAACACAGATTGTTGCAATGCAGATAATTAAATCTTAAGGTGAACTTGAAATTTCAGCAGGCTTCTTTTTGCGTCCACCGGGATTCCTGTCCCATAGGATTAAAATACTAGTTATAGTTAGAAAAATATGCTTCTTCATTGAAAAAGTACGAAGACAAATACGTCCATCATTTAAATTAATCACCATATTTTATGTCTACTTGTAAGATAGAACAAGATATATAAGATAGAACTTGCCCCAGTTCCTCGCATAGCTAAAGGCACAGGGAGTACCATGCGATGGGAAATAATAGAAACTCAACAGCTGAGCTAGCATACACTTCAATAAAGACATACATTTTTTAACTTGACTACATGCAGTGGCAGATTTTTTTATCGGGTTGTTTAAAAACCAGACTTGAACAATAAGCCCTTCTAGATTAGAAATACCCGTTAAGGTAGCTGAATGTTGCACTTGAAATATATAGACATTAAATTTTAGCAGTATTGAATATAAGATGGTGCAAAACCACCTCTGTCGAAAATAATTTTACATGGTCATCTTAATGATGGGTAAGTTGAATTGGGTTATCTGTGCGCCGTATGTTTGTTTCATCTGGTCACTCGATTCATTTTATTCATAAATGTACCTTGTTTTCGTTTTATTTAGCATTTTTCAAAATTTTAATTAACATGTTTGCATTGCAAGTTACTTGTTGATCGTCAGGGTACTGGCCCTCTATCGGCGGTATATATAAGATCTTGTAGTATATTAAGCGTTGAAAAAATGATAATTAAATCTAGGATTTTCGAGTAAGCGTAAGACATTGGCTTACACACATCTAGATGCACGACCTAAATTTAAGTAAACATTCAATCAATGAATTGTTAGACTCGGTCAAGTAATTTTATGAGTACATTGGTAGTTAACTGATGCAATTGGCTTAAGCAAAACTTTACTGGCGGGCTAATTTTCGAACAAGCTTTCTATTTTTGAACTTTTGTTTCTCCTTAAGCCACTGTTTAAAGTTTTACATAAGATGCACAAGGATAAAGATGACGTATAATTATTTTTTATACTTATTTGCAATCAATTACCATTTCACTGACCAGTGCTTCAATCGCTTTATTTGCGAAGTTCCTTTAGGGAAATAACGAATGCTGCCAAAAATTAGCGTTTTAGTGGTATATTTCTATACTAGAAGTGAGCCTTGCTACATAAAGTCTATGAAAAGAGAACTATGTGGTTTACTCCGATAGAAGATTAATGATGCCAACAGCAGCGGAGAGCGAGGGTTATATCGCAGACATAATAAATCGGAGCAATTTTCCGCTCGATCCGAGATTAACTGAAGCTGTCATGTGATAATTGCGTGTGTCTGTAATACGAACGTGAGATTATTACATTTTAGTATAAGGTACATACAGATGTCTAGACATTAGGTAGGAACGAAGATTTTCTCCTGGTATTCCTACAATATGTTTAGCTAACACAACCCAACAGAAATTACCATCAAGGTTTGCATATGTTTATGATGAATACTAAGATACTGGTAGATATGTACCTTCGGTGGGACTTCGAAGGTAAACAGATCACTACAGGTTTCAATATCTACTCTGCTTGTTACCGTTATTTTTTGCATTGAGTTGGCAAGCCAGGGACAACGCGTTGATTCAGTCGCATTGAAATGGATCAAGAGACCAGAGGCCAAATGGAAGCGCAAGGCTCAACGTCGATCCAGAGAAAGATACGGAGATGTAGCGAAAGATCCCGAGAGATGAGCCATTGAAAGTGAGCAGGGTCGACCGGGATTGGATCCCCCCAGGGCGGAGGGTGTTTCCGTAGGGAAAAAGCGGGGCAAATGGGATGGAGCGCTTCTAAAGGAACAACAGTGTATAGCTGTAGCTCGAGGGACCATAGTAGCACTATAGGATAGAATCGACAGCCGTGGCAGTCCCGACATCCGGAGCACAAGCCCAGTACACAGCTCTTTTCTTTAATGAAGTTGTCTATCGTTAGGGCACTAGAGCTTAATAGAGCTAACATGGATATGCGTATCAAAATCAGCACGCTTACGTAAAAGTGGTGTGTGTCTGAGGCAGCTTTGGAGAAGTAAGAGTGTCGAGGGTGGGACGCCTTAGTCAAAACGATGTTAGGCAACGAGAAGCGCTATTTCTGGAAGCAGCAGAAACAGCTGCTTCGAGAGTAACTAGGGCGGCCGCGGTGGCGGAGCCGGCGTTGCTTCAAGATGACGAACTAGTGCCATCTACTACTGTGGATGAGTAGCAGCAGTCATCGTCGTCCCACAGTTCCGTAGGCTTAAACCAGGCTTTGTGTATATCGTCCTTATTGCCGTGCGTCGTTTTCTAAGTATCCCCCCGACCATTGCTGCTCATTATATCTCTATATCTTTTATGTTTAGGCCACTTCCGTTTGCTATCTATTTATGTACTGCTTTAGTGGAAGATCACACGCGGCTGGAGCTTAGTTGAGTGCCACGGTTCTTACAATTTGCAACCTGTAGGACAGATGGAGTGGTCCATCAGGCTACACAATTTGCCTTATTCGCAATTGGTTGGACGGCAGTGGCTTCATATGGCGAGGTCAAGGGCGAAGGCTACGAAGATAGCAGTAGGACTGTCCAACAAAATACACCGTGGCGTGTTGGGAAAATCAGAACAATTTCTATAAATGCGCACTTCCGATCCTAATTTTCATAGTTTCGCACGAAACTATATTTTAACTGATCGAATGTTTAAAAAACTAAGTTTGAACTTATTAAGAAACACTATTGTTTTTGGATAGTACTTTTTTTGTCATAAATTGCACGCTTTTTAAAATAGTGTAATTTTTATAGAGAATCGATGCGGCATGGTCTTGCAGATAGGATTAAAATGCTTTATTCTTATTTTTGCGTTTTTTTTTTTTGTTAGTTGCCAGTATTACAAGTTTTTAGCTGTGTTAAACGCAAGGTTTACTGACAACAACAACTTCGAAGAAGCTGGCAACCTATACTTTGTAGGTTGCCAGTTGCTTAGGTCTTTCCTCCTCTCCACTTCTCATTCGTAGGCCCAGTCTGTCTATATAAGACGTTAGCGTCGATATTCGAGGCACAATACTTTTTCCTGCTCACAGCTTAGCACTAGCTTGGGGGGATGACCGGGGAATATGAAGAAGAACCTAACTGGGAACAGGGCCACCTGATCGAACCTAGCAAACTTGGATGCCTTTGTCTGGGGTAAAGTGATGAATACTAACGGCTTAAAATACCTGCTTACGTTAGATATTCTATGGAATACAGGTGTCACCATATGTCACAAAAATGAATTTGCGCCACCGCACCAAACTCTTACTTCAATATGCGCTGGTAACTGTCTTGAATCAACACACATCCCGGCGATAAAGACAAAGAATACAACGGAAAAATGGACAAAAATGATTTGCACTATTTTATTAGCGATGGGCCTTAGTCAGAAGCTGCTTTGTATGAATACTATGGATCTGCAGATGACGTACCTGTACCACAAAGGCCTTTGTAGTATAACAGACATAAACTGCTTCTGGAAGGGTGCTTGTAATTTTGTTTCCGCATGACGGTGACGCAGTGGTGACCTGTTTGCCCACTAACCAGACGCAGGAGCATTTAATGGTGTACTGATCGAAGTTTGAACCTCGGCCCAAAAGCAGTTCCGTCCTCTAGTAAAAAATCCGACCAATAGAAAAGCGGATTAGTATAGTGATCCTTCTTCCTGCTAGACTGCTTGTACCGAGTCCCCTGACTTCCTGGCAGTAAGTTCTTGCGGTAATGGTAAACAGCGTTAACGAGATCTATTGTAATAGAAACAAGTTTTTTTTTTTCTAGAAAATTCGCAGTTCGTGTGCTAAATTGTCAGTTTTCAAGGACGCGTTTTCAGGTTAAATTACAAAGAGCCTTGAGCTTCGGGGTTCATATAACTGTTTACTTCTAGTTTTTCGCCAATGCGCTTATATGATACGATGGTTCGGTAGGGCATAGGCGTCTAACGAAACGTATGATAATCATGTGATAACGGCTCTGCTTTTGCCCATAGCTCCATTGGATGCTGTAATGCTGCCGCGATTGCTGTCTGTGCGCAGTGGAGATGACGCCACGGTGAACTGCACCTACCGCGGCGGCCCCGTCGCTCAAGTTTTCTGGACAAAGGACCAAAGGCCACTAATAACGGATCATCGAGTACGCCTCTTAGGCAGGCTCGTACTCCACATATCGGCATTTCGGCGCTCTGATCAGGGAGTATACCAATGCTACGTATCGGGAAATAACGACAACAGTCTTCGATCAGATTCTGCGCAAGGATATGCATATCTCAAAGTGCAGGGTACGTACTAAGGATACTTATTTAATAATAATAATAATAATAATAGATAAACAATATCATTGTTAAGACATTATAGTACGTGGAAAGCTAGTCTAGGTGTTCCGCATTTATTTGTTTCCTTAAATTACCCTTAGCAATTTTGCATGTATATTATACATATGTGCAATACATGTGTTCTGCTAGCTGAGAAGACTGAAAAAAAAGACCGTTCAAATCGCATACGTTGCACAACGGGACTCCGTCTTTCATGGCTATGACTCACACACTGGTCATCGCAATGGATTGTTATAGCTTTGTCTTCTATTTTTAGCTTTTCATAGTTTAGATTATTTTTGCAGTGCTTAAATTTAATAGTATAATTAATGATTCATGAAGATTTCCAGGAAACTAGATTTCTATGACACACTTTACACAAGGCATAGTGAAGATGCATACGCGACTATCGACAAACTTGAAGTTAACCGGCTTCGTTTTTGTGAACTATATAAGTAGTACTTCTGGCCAGCAGATTATATTCGACCATAAGGTCTCTGTTTACCCTAGCCATTAGACGGTATTATTATCAATCTATATCGTAGAACATGCTATTAGCACTTCCGTCCTCCACCTATACTAGTGAGCCTCTAATACTGACTGGAGTGACAATAGAACCTTAATATCTGTTTTAGGACCTGGACCTTTCTCGTCGACCGTCAATCGATTGCTCTGATAGATTAGCATTCGTATTATTAGTAACATTCACGACAACGAATGTAGCACGACGAAACATTGATTGTGCCTTCGATATTGTAGAGCTAGCGTGTTTACGAAAGTCCAGATGCGTAGGAGTCTGGCCTACTTGATTATTTTCCAGTCAGAACGATATATTTGTTTAGCTTTTTGATTTGTGTATTTATTTCCTGGTTGGCAGGTGTGCAGGTTAGTAAATATTCTTTATTGACCATCCGCTCCGGTCGGCTTGAGGCGCCTCACACATGCGTGGTCGTTTTAAGGGGCACAAGCGGTAACATTCGTCCAAAATTAGTGGGTGTTTTTAAACATTGCGAAAATATCTGCCTTATTCGATCTCGCATCTCTAGATCGGGTTGCATTTCTCAAAAACAAATGTATTACGTAGAAGTGCTTTGCAGAGTCCACATTTGATTGTAGGGAAATCAACAGTTACCGTTACCCTCATTTACCTGTGTTTGCCAGTCAAAGTCTTAGCAGTTACTTATTCATCATAGAACTGTTCTAACTCTGTAGAATTAGACCTCTGCATGGCATGGCGTGTGTGTGTGGCAGGCGAAGCATTGATCAGTCGATTAAGTCTATCAGATAGATGCGGTGTTCCATCGCTTCGGGAGCAATATAAGAACGTCGGCGCCGTGAACACGATCGCAGTGGCAAAGAAACGGTGACAAGCGAAAGGATCGCTCATCAGCAATGGTTTCGTCGAGACTATCGGACATCAAAGCGCAGCGTGTGGAATTAGATTGCTTAGCAAAACTGCCTTTGCTACTATGACGCGGTAACAGAGAACTATATTGACGCCTGCACCGGCACTGGCCAGTCTACCATCCTGTCAAAGCTGGCTTGTGTAACTGTAGCAGTGACAACAACTAGCAATGTCGACAATACAGGTATAGTAGCTAGTCGCTATGCTGTTCAGATGGCAGTTGCAATAGGAATTGGTAATAGCGACGGCAGTGGCGGTGATGCTCTGGAGATGACAGCACTGGATAGTGCGATTTCTCTCGTAGTTGCGGCTAGGGCCACGTACACTCGCGTCAGTTGACTACGGCTTTACGAAAGGAGAATTTATGGGGATCACGTCTTCAGCTGGCAGCTCAACTGTTTCTTCTAACTTTCTCTCTCCGTGCGTTTCACCCAGTGTCTTTCCCTTCTCCGTTCGTCTCTAGGTGCTGGTAAATAAGCAGTTGGCCCTCCAGCCAACGACCCATCTACCCGTTCGCGGCCTTCCATATGAACCGCAACACTCGGCCAGCCAGGCCGCACTTTTCGACGCACTCAACTATCCTATCCACCGACCCAGCTACCTACCGTACTTCTCACACAACACAATCACCTATTTGCACAACCACTCACTTTGTCGTCCTTACTCACTGATCTATTCCGTCTTATATAGTCAGCCTCTAACCAGTTGTCGTCGTCCTTTGGCGTGACCCGAGCCAGCTTCTATGCCAACTGGCAGCGTCATCGTCGACATCATATCGTAGTGGCCGCTGCCACTGTCGCGGTATGAGGCAGTGACATTACGGCTCCTGTCGCCGTCGCTGCGTCTACGATAGTCCAGAGTGAATTAATTCCGCTCTCGTAAGAGGCGAAGGAACGGTAGGCCAGCCAGTGAGGTAAGCAATATCGATTCTGTAGATGACGGCGGCGGCGGCGGCGGCGGCGGCGACGGCGTCAACGACGATGACGCTGATCGCGACGATGCTCATGGAGATGCTGCTGACGACAACGGCAACGGAATCTATTTAATAAGTTTTGCAAAGGGCCCACACCGCGCCTGGAACGTGCCTCTATTAAAAGCACCTCAGCAGTCATGTTAGGCTGGCACAGCGCGTTCAGATCGCGGACGCCGCCATCGCTAGCATTGGAACTGATGCCAGCGGTCCGTTGCTGCTCTTACTACTAGAGCTGCAGACGGCGCTGTTACTCGCGCTATAGCTGGTCTGCGAAGAATCAATGTTTCTACAGGGAACCGACGATGATAGCTAATAATAAATAAACTTGCTCCTCACGTGTGTGTTTCTCAGACTCGCCCGGTGAGCTAGGTCGCCGCCAGTAGGTCTTAGGTAGCAAAGTCGATTAGAAAGAGAGGAAACAGGGCCTTTGGGAAGGAACAAGTAAGATCTAGGGAAAGCGGTAGGAGGAGTGAGTTTATAGCTAAGAACCACTATAAAGCGATTATATAATGTATTATAAATAAAAGCGAACACGGTCTCTATCTACATAGAATATATCAGTGTGCTAACATTTGTTGACGTAGAACCATCGACCCAGTTTTGTGCTTTCAGTGTCGTTTTTCATGAACACTCTACAAAGACAAGGTACAATAAACAGTGCCGTAAAAAATATCCAGCAATATCTGGTAATGTGTTTAATTGTGCAGGTTGCGTTTGCCTGTTTGCATCTATATCTTCTCGTGATTGGACGAGATCATTGGAAATTATCGTTCCTTATTAGAAATTCGAGGCCACGGCAAATCGAAACAATCGTTGCATACTTGCACGGAGCTCATTAAGCTCTCGCTGACTGACACGCTGAACCTTAGTGCGATACTTTATGGGCAAAGGATTATTAAGATTAGAAGTTATTACGCGATTGCGTAAAAATGCGATATAGAATTTTGTCGTCGACCATATGGAAACTTGGGGTTGCAAACCGATTGCAAAGTAAGTTAAAAAAACAGGCATGCTTAGACTTATATAATCAATAGACACTCTTTGGAGTACCATAAGACTGCTGATAAGTAAAAACAGCAATTAAAAAAATCCTCACACGAATTATACCATTCATTGACTTCGCTAGACTGGGCCTTGCAAGTAACGCTTGGAAGGTAACCCTCGAAGACTCTGTACAAGACTGAGCTCGTCATAATAGTATAAATATTATTATGATTATTAATATATATATATATATAAGTATAAATAAATTACTATTATTATTATAAGTAGTACAAGTATCGTCATGGCTCCTTGCACCACAAGATTTGTTTCATTATATGGAAGAGCTTTTACGTACAGAAACATTGATCATAAAAGCATATCACTTGCATACATGATTCAAATACCGTTTGCTCCCGTCACATCCAAAACTACACCATGTTGGAAACTGACTGTCAATCTAAGTCGCTAGTTTCTTTCCTACACAAGCGATACAAATTCAGTACAATAACTATATAATCGAAGTTTTGCAGTAACTTATATACGTACTTGTTATGAACATTCTGAAAATCAAGAAAATCTAAATTATTCGAATAATTTACGTTCACATGGAAACATATGGAATAGATATCAAATAGTTTTTTTGACCGTAGGTGAGACATACGCTAATGAAACCAACAAATGTGTATGCGTCAGTAAGTTCACCTTGCGGTTCAACTCATAACTTCTAATTTCGGATTTCGATTAAAAAAAAAAACTAGCGGTACTGAAAAAAAATCGAATTTTTTCGAGCTCACTCTACTTGTCGGCAGTATTTTGTTGGAGGTGGCACAGTTTATGTCCCGCGCATGCGCAGTTGTAAATAATATTGGTGAATGGAAAATTATGGAATTATCACCGTCCGGTAGTTTATAGGACTAATATCTCTCGTTGATATACTACAGCGAGTCTGTAGAGAGCTGTTGTTTAGAGAAATCGAGCTCGTTGTCTTCCTAACTCGAGCAAATCAAATACGCCGTTGTGAGACAACCTGTAAATAAAAAAAGAATCAGGTTTTAGCAATACTGTCATTTGCTGAAGTCTACTCGAACAACTGCACCGCCTTTTCAAGAATTGTGGCTTTGTAACGTGATATTGCTTTTAAGAAGGATATAAAAACCGTTTTATATTAGAATTTAATGCCTCAAGCCCCTGAAGAGCGATGAAGTAGGGCTGTGCAGGGCGTAAACACTCAGAAGGCATTGAAAAAAAAGAGGAGGCCCTCAGTCCCGTGCCAGCTAGGGCATCTGTCCGCGAGAGGCAGGGGTAAGGGAAGCCATGATTGCTTCGTCACCAATCGTGAGAGGTTCAGGCTGCTTTTCTTACACCTTTACTTACTGCCAACGTTATATACAACACCGCATCATTTTAATAGCGAACAAGTAGCCTTAGATTAGCGGAACTCTGGATACATCATGTTAGTAGATGATCACAATCTACAAAGGCTGATCTTGAAGAAAACTAACTGAGACAACCTTCTCTAAAAATTGCCCTTAAATTGTCATTTATACTTCTGTAAATGAAAAACACTCGTCTTTATTGAGTATCTTCACTTCTTATACGGTCGTTGCAGAGGTGGCTCCTGTACTCTCGGATACGTTCAGCGCCTCGGTGCGAAAACAGGGCGAACGGTTGTCCCTTCGCTGTGTCGCAACTGGCTCACCATTGCCTCAAGTTTCATGGCTACTGGATGGGCAGCCCGTAAGCGAATCGGGGAGTACTCAGCAGGGGGACTTTGTTCAACCCGATGGGTTTGCCGTAGTTTCTTTCGTGAACATCTCTGCCCTCCGCGTTACTGATGGTGGTGATTATTCGTGTAGAGCTTCAAATGATGTTGGCACAGTGGAGCACACGGCTAGGATTGGTACGTACCTAACACCGATGTCCTAGTAGAAGGTAACATAGCTATTGATTTGATCAATATAAACCGAAGATAGCTAACAGGAAACCGCTTGATAAACGGCCTTAAACAAGCACGGCCATTGCTGCCATAATTGATTTTGTTATTCGAGAACAAACTTACTGCCATTTGCATGAAGGTAATACAATAACAACGGCCTTTTATTTCAGACGTGGCAGGTCCTCCATTTATTCGAGCAATGCGTAACCTTACAGCCATAACGGGCTCCGACTTCCGCCTTCATTGTCCTGTGTCTGGGTACCCCATTGAAGCTGTGCACTTGGAAAAAGGTGCGTATAGTAAATAGAAAATTTTGTTAGCTTACCCAATACAGTGTCCACTGTGAAGGTAATAATATTAAAGATAAAATAATGGCTTATTCATGTTTATGGTTATACTGAATACTTAAATGGGTAACTTCATTTAGTAGCACTAGCGAGGCATAAAAAACTTTTCCATGGGGTGTTGGTAAGCTAGGCTCGTAAAGCTGACGCCCATCTGATTAGGTCTGTAATGGTCAAGGCACCTTTACCCGGAATGAAACAATGTCGCAAATAGGGTTGTCTACGTCATCAAATCCGAAATTTCCTGCATCAGCAGAACTCACTCGTCTTCACCAGGTTAGGTATTTTCACGTATAACGAACATCCTCATCCAGTCGCGATCGGCCCGATAGTCTGACGAAGTTCGTGATAGGAAGGAGAGTCAATGGTGAAGTTGCTTTCTGAATATTCAGTTATCCTGTAAAATTTTGTTATCCTACATGGATAAAAAAAAATCGTAGAAAATTCTCCGATTTATTAGATTTTTTTTTTATTAAGTTTATCCTTGAGAGGGAGTAATTTTTTTGGGAGGAATGGTTTGTGATCGTCGGAGATTCAGGTAGCTAGCTACTCAGGAAATCGATGGTGGCATCACTCAACAATAGGGAAATTACCACTTTTCTGTTGCGTGAATTTGCTTATTCCACCATCAGAAAATATTCTGCTTTTGTTCAGTAGTGATAATACATTACACGTCATTGAATGATTACCAGCAAAACAGGCTGAGACCGATCAAAACGTTTGCAGCCAATTGCTACTATTCTTAGATTCCGATAAAGGAATACCCGTTCCTGATTTTAAGAATGGAGATTATTCGATTGGCTAGTTTATCGGGCCACGTTTTTTTAGGCAGGATACATCTAAATATTCACATTTTTAGTAGCGTAATCCCTTGAACAATTGTAAGAATTTGTATGAAGAAGAAGCCATTCCTGATTTTAGCTACCATTACTTGTTATACTCTAAGCGCAAATGTTCATAATAATGTTTTTTTTTTCTGGTATTACCACATGCACTATATGCCCCGCGTGGTATTTGATCGCAATATCTAAGAACATGCGAGCTTACCTCGAGGGGTGGCTAGATTTTACTGATAATGAGCATGTTTCAGTGAGCCGCTGTTGTTCGAAAGGAGCCGTTTGTAAATACGCGGTATGCTTTCACTCTTCATTGAAGGCCAGTGAGACCCTATCTTAGTCCTAATCGATTATATGGAGAATTAAGTTTTACCTCAGTTGTGATGAGCCTTCTGAAGCTGTAAGGGGATTAACCTGAAACATTATCCTTTTTTTGCCTTACCGGAAAAACCCAAGCTTATAGGATACATCCGGCGGATACACGCATGAAGCATTGTTTTCACAGAGAGAAGCCAATGCGTACAGTGTAGAGTGTGGGCCAGATTATCCCTATGGCTAACGAGTAGGAAACTAGTATAACATAGCAGGATCTTCTAATGTGTTGACTAATAATTACGCGAAACAGATTTAGCAAATACCATTACTATCAGATCAGTGAGTACGTTTGGAGGGGCGGCTGATCGTCGTAACATCAAACGAAAAAGGCTTAGATACATTTATTTATAGTGTGAAACTATCTTTTCGGTATATACATCTATAGGTATGATTTCTTTACAATTACATACATTTCAGTAATGGTATACATATCATCTATGTATTAGGTTGGAATATAAACAATGGCATGAATAAATCATTTTCCAGCAGCTAACAAAAACGTAGCTCTGTATCAGAACTGTAGAAACAAATTATTTCGCTCGTACTCGCTGTTACTCTTTACATCGTGCTCCGGTGTGCTCACCAATTTATTTATTCGTTGTCGTCAACGATTTGTAATGGTTCGTAATCAGGTAGTAATCCATGACCTCGAAGTTTGGAGAGGATGATGGCTGCATATTGTGTTAGTGTGAATCTATGAGCGCCTGTTTATGGAACGCTTAAGTTTCTAACTCTTGAATCAACGCTCCGAACGCGTAAGACCTCTGAGGACAGCTCTGTTCGCACTTGCATTTTTCGGCAAATTAAGATCGTTTACCCTCCGAAGTCTTCATCGACCTTATGACCCCCCCCCCACCCCCTCTTCTTATATGTATATATATACAGTATATAGAAAGGCGGGGCGTCCAATTTAAGAGTCTAACCTATGAATTAAGAAGACTATATTCAACCGAAATCATATATGGCAAAATAATTGTTCACTAGATGATGCTAGATGTGTCATACTTGATGGCAACCGTTCGTCCGGCGATATTTATTGGTGCAATTTTTTTTGTCTCTGACAAAAAATGCAATGGATTAAATGTTAGGCTAACAGCAGGCCAAAAATACCTTGAAGGCACTATTTTGAACTTGCCAGTATCGATTGACGCGCGGTTTCTATTGTGTTAGTTGCGGATTAAAGGCAAGTCCCCTCAAGTTATATGGCGGGTAGCTAGTATTCTCTTCTGCAAAACGGGTATTAAGTTCTACAGCAAAAAGCTGCAGGTTTTTTATAGCAAGACGCTTAATTTTATTGAGGATATTCCAGTTTGCCTAAAAAAAGTTTTGCTGCTCAGATTTTCCAATAGCGCAGATAACTAGTTTTTTAGTAGCCGCTTGAAACTGGCAATAACATAGACCATCGATGCACCTTCGAGATCGTTCTATAAAAAAAAAAAAACGCTGTTATCTGTTACCAGGAACTCCAAATGAGCATTACGACAAATAGCACCGTGAAATATTTATAGTATATATATATGATTTGTTCGCTCTACACCTCGTTCTTATGTGGTGATGGTGACGGAAATACCTAGGATTTCGTGCATACTAGGGCAATGGGGCGCGCTACGCACGCACGTGTCTTAACATACGGTACAGTCTCTGTGCTATTTCGTAAATCCAAACCTCTAGCCATGCAATGACACCCGCTTCAGAGCCGGCTAAGGTTTACTTTAGCGAGGTTGCCCGATTATCCACAGCATTTTCGTACCGTCTTTGGAGCACCGCGCCTGTTCTGTGTGCTCAAGCTGAATCTCTTCTCTCTTGAGACGACCCGCATTCAGCCTTGCGGGTACGCAACCAATCGCCTCTCTAATTGCAGATTCCCCCGAGTGGGGCAGACGTTCGAATACACGCGTTTGGTTCGCTAGGTTTAAAACTTCCGCAATTTTCACATCAATTGACCACTATTTTGATTTGAAAAAATACGCCGGGTCGCTATGGAAGTGACAAGAGGGATATATTGGACACCCCAAGGCCGCCCACTTCCATTGCCGATCGGCATCAACAAGGGCCTTGCCCACCCAACACGAGTCCTTTGCTCAGTGCCACGCCAATGCACCGAACTCGGCTGCCCATAGCGCTAATATGCTTAGCTTGGAAACAACTCCGCAAACTACATCTTCTGCAAAAACCAGTTTACTATGCCTGTTGGGTGATTCTGCCAATGATTCGACTTCAGCTATACATCGGTGCATTCGGTACTCGCGTGCAAGCCTCACAAAGGCCGTGAACTCGGGTGGTGGCGCTAAGGTGATTGAATCGCCTTATCGGAGCGTACAAAGTCGTTACACAGGCACGATTGCTTCCACGTACGCCTTAAATTTAAACAGTAACCCGACGCGCTCAAATACAAAGCGTTTCTGTTGGATGAGCTCATACAGGCCCTCATCGTCTGTTCGGACCGGTGCACAATATTCTGTCCTGTAAGGTGACACTTCCCGTGGAAACCGTTTGAATAGATGAGCCTTCAACTCTTTCCAGGTCTGCGCGTTGCCTACAACGGATTCGAACTATTATTAGGCAGGACCTGGCACAACTTCATAAGCAAGCCCGGTGAAGCGCTTATACGGCCGGCCGCAGACACCTGCCGCTATCTCCAACGACCTACCCCATTACCATGCTTCGAGTAGTTAAGAAGTTGTAGATTAAGCTGCCTTCAAACTCTGCCAAACGCTTTACCAAGACTCTAAAGTCTCGCGGCTTGGCCAACCACTTTGGCATTCTCGAATTAAGTCTTCTCGCATAAATTCTGCTTCACTCTCTCATCGTTACCGCCAGTTTGAGTGACAGTGCACTATTACTAACGTAAACGCGATTCGTCCTACATCTCGATTTTATATTTACTTTGTAGGAACGAAGTAGGTAAAGACTAGAACCATACATATTTTTTCTGTTATTCTAAACGTCATCCCACGCCGTTCATTAGCTATAGCGTTACCTAGACTAGAATGATTAACAGTGGCTAGAAGTTTTTTCGTCAAACCTATTGAAATTTGTTACATGTTAGCGTCCCTGTCGTCTTCGTCAAGTGCAGTTACAATGCAACTGCTAGTGGCTAGTATCGAAGTCTTAAGTGTGCACCGAATTTGTGGTTCGGGGTCTTGATCCAGTCTGTTACAGGTCGGCTCAGCATCGCTCACCATTATGTCAGCAAAATGTCGAAATTTCTAAAACGGCTTTTCGCAAAAATAAATGCATTGAGTTAACCTCGTCATATTGTTCACAATCACACCATTCCGTACTTTGCCGTGTTGAAACAAATCACACATACTAGTATACTTCGTTGCCTGCAGAGGCCGGTGACTCTATATAATACTCTTCTGTTACGCGAGCAGAAGTAATGTTTGCGCACTAAACACCGCTTAGCAAGTCTTTTTCTTAATAGAAAATTGTCATGGCCTCCTGGAGGTGAGATAAATTTGACAAGACAAAGATGCTATTGTGTCCTATAACGCGGGACATTGAAACAAAACGTTGTGAGGCGCCCCACCGTTTGCCAACAGCGTATTTAATCATGGCCTATCGACGCCCTAACGATCCTTTAAGGCAACAAAAATATATGATTTATTCACTAATTAATATCATGAACACATCATTTATCGGAAGTGTTTCCTGAAAGGTAAATTTCTATTCCTGCAGCACCTACACATACGGCATAATATAGTTGTCTTCAGACTTACGATTCTTCCGTTAAAAAATAGTGATGATAAATATATACTCAGCGTGGATAGGGTAATTAGGGCGCAAATTATATGGTCTGTGTATTTATTACGTATATTTAGAAGAGCTACGCAGCAGAATACGCTATCGGAAAGTAATATTGTACCGTCGGAAAAATGTTGGTCGGTTTAGAGCCAAGACTGATGAAAATGTCTATTTATATTTTAAAACAATATTACTATAGTAAATGTGCACCGTTCTGATTATCCTTCTAGTTACACCTATTGAAATCTAGGTAGAGCCATTAAGGAGTCCTGTAGGAACTAAGACGCATAATAATCCCATGCTGCAGGATCTGCGCTTGTATGAAAACTTTCCATCGAAGTTCTCTCAACTTTCGTTGTATAGCTAAAGATATACATGATCTGACACTATTATAGCATTTCCGTTCACAATTTCCGAACGATTTTCTTTCATCGTCCGCTCTAATCTTGTCAGGTGATAACAGAAGAGGTCAGAACCAATCGTTTTTCTAGGAGGCAGAAACTTATAATGCACGATTCTTTCCCAGTTCCACCAAACACATAGCATCACTTTCTTTCGCCAGTTTAAGCTTTGCCACACATTGTGGGGTAGTTTTTTTTTTTTTTTTTTTTTTTATTTTTACCTCTGATCACTGTTTTATAAAGGGTTTGATCTTATTGCATTTTAATGATTAGTGCCACACTAATTTAACATGATGTTAATTAATGTGGCACCTAAACACCGAGATTTTTTGTGGTCAGCTTCCTTAGGATTATTTAGGATTGTTCGGTGGTACATGTTTAGTTCTTTGATGACATCAGGGGTATTCACGTATCAGTGCTTAATCTATTGTCGCGATAATTTCATCAGATTCTGCTTTTATCATAATAAAAGTACTAACTATAGCAATTTTTTTTTGCAGAAATTTCGCTTATTTTCAAGACGGTCTATCTTAGGCATCTAAATTCTCACAATTTTAACACAGTAACTATTCCCAAATCTTAGCTTTCGAGTGGTATAACGCCTAATAACCTAGCACAAATCGTATTATACGAGATATATGACTTCGAAGCCATCTAGCGAGCAAAGTTGCCAATATTTTTTCAACAGGTTAGCCTTTCCTGTAGGTTCCAACTAGGCATCTTCCTTAACCGTGTTTATTCAAAAGGTTGCCTATGGGCAAACGTTTCTTTGGTGATCCGATATGATATAAACATCAGCGGCAGCAGTAGCTACAGCGGATGCATCAATCAGCTTCTTCTGTGGGAAGCGAAGTATCACAATACTTCACATGGATGTGACTGGTCCGAGAAAAAGCCATAGGTCATCCATAAGATCATCGCGTAAGATGTAAGAAGGTGCTGTTTATGGAGCATTTCCATGATTAATGCATCTCTCTACGTGGTCGGATTTTCACAGCTTACACGTTTCATATGTTTTTTTCATCTCCGAACTTAGGTCGCTTAGCTATCCGCCCTGCAAATTGATGCCATTGCTGCTGACTTTTTTTTCCATAGGTTTTCACTACGAGAAAGAAGCTCACTTCCATGACTCATATGTCCCCGTAATAGGTTTTTCTTTCTCATTCCCCTCTCTATCCTTTCCTCTATGGTCCAGATTTTCTAATTATTCCATAATATGCATTTACCTGATACTGAGAAGATGGCCTACAAAATGGACAGAAATTCTTGGTGTCGTAAGGGTGTCCAGTTTGCAACGTAGATACAGATTCAACGCACCTCTATAAACGCATTGAATACTCTCCGTTTCATAGCCTTGCTAATAATACTCGGCTTACCCTTACACAATAAATAAAAGTAGGGCTAGCCTTAAATTAATCCGAAGCATCGGCCTATAATTTTACTTATTCTAATTTAGTTAGGACATTTAGTCATTTTAGACAATATTATAGTTAATGTTATAGTTAATTAAGCTGGATCTTACGAACATCGATAGTATTCCTATCATCGACAAGGATGCGAGCGAAAATTAGGCCAATGGTAGGGCTCAAATAAAAGCACTATCGGAGTTTGTATTTAGACAAATTTCAAAAGGCCAAACGATGAACAAGAGTAAAATAGTATGCCTGAAACTTTTTACAACGGTATGTGTAGACATAGCTTCAGTCTAGGCATAATTTCGAAATTAATCCTTTTCTTTGTGATAATAACTCTCTAGCAAAGCCGCTTAGCATTCAAAAAGTCACTGCGTTCTATCATAATACAATATCAGTATTTACTCTACGAGCGCTTTCGTATATCATTGCAATGATGTCACATTTTACCTGAGAGACATATATGTTTGCTTTTGACATGAGACTAATATTAATTTGATACGTAACCCGATCTTATGAACAAAATAAAATTGGGATCTTGACAAATCGTCGGACGATGATAGCTCAGTTGATTTGTTTTAGTATTAAACTCATTATCGAAAACTATGATTCGCTTGAGTAAATGCAGTTAAGGATTATAAATCCAATAGAATCCACCAAAGAAGGCTGAATTTTATGATAGGTAAAATGTTATTTATGATGGCCAAAATATAATTCGTCACAAACGAATGATATGTCGGACATCGTTCTACAAACAGAATGTTAACGCTAGGAAGTCTTATAATCAGCACAAAAGAAAGGCTCTAACACGATTTAAAGAATAATGCGACCTTACTCGATAATTGGATAAAGTCTTATTACGGCTTGACTTTTCAATCTCGACATGACGTTATTTAGGACGGCAGTGTGTTGACACAGATTCGTATAATTTTTTAAAAATTTTATTTGGATATAACAAATCCGGCAGAAACACGGTGGAGACAGAACGTAGCGTATATTAGGTTTGCCGTGTAACGCAAGATGTTTAAAACTTCAGGTTTGTCCCAGAATTAATAGAATTCAAATTTTTCTCGTTCGTTATTGGATTTCAACAGCACTGATAGCGGTTTTAATGACAGTCCTGATTAACAACTGGCCATGATTTCATGAAGTGGTCGAGAACGAGTTTCGAAAACGACCAACGAGCAGCTAAGAAGAAGATATGATGAGCGCTAAGAGAAAAAAAGAAAAGGGAAGTGATATAGAGTCAGTGGGCTAGCATAGATGGGCGGGAGCTGTGTTTGAGGGGCGTAAAAACAGACAATTTGGTGCAAGTAAAAAAAAAAAAGACTTAGATCACAGCAGACTTCTACTCGCACATAGCAGTCTCCGCTATTACTGCTACAGCTGTCGCTAGTAGTAATAATAGTAATGGTAATGCTGTTGTTGTTGCTAGTTCTGCACTTTCCGCTGTCGTCCGTCCGCCACCCCACGAACCACCTCTTCCTCGTCCTTTCACTCCTCCTGCTCAGCTACCGCTGCTGCCATACTCGCCTGTCTACCCTCCCTTCTTCTAGGATACTCAACTGCAGAACCGCCGCACGAAACCACGGAGCGCTAAGCCGACTCAGATCCCAGGCATCACAGCAGCTCGAGTAGTAACTGCGGCGCCAGTCAAGGCAAAGCGTTTGCTGGCTGGCTTCTCTTAACTGCCCCCCGTCCTCCTCGGTTATTTTCATTGACTCCTGCGCAGCCTAGTGCTACCGTTGCTGCAGTATAACTCTCTCTACTACTTTTCGAGTGTGCTTGTAATTTTCCCGCATACTCATTCAGTTGCTCGCTCGTTCTCAGTAAATCGTCCAATGCAGTCCTTCTACCACGTACGAAAAAGTAGGTAAAACTGCAGCTATGGATAGCCACACTTGAAGTGCTGTTGTACTGTTGCAGGTCAAGGCTGTCTACCTTAGCAACACAAGGAAAGGAGTCGTTCAGGCCCATGTTACTAGATATTGAATAAAAGGACCATTGTTGGAGAAATGCCAAGCTCCATACAGGTACGGCTAAATGATGCTTAACAAAAAAAAAAAATGCACTGTTTTGCAACATGAGCCAGCTCTGCAACGAATAGCGTGCGGATCTTCTCATGAAAACATCGCCTATATGGCCATTTTCCACAGCTCGGTGTTTTAAACTGACTTGTTCAGCCCTTACTCGTCCAGGAACAACCTGCGTTCCTACCGAAACGATGTCATCATTTTATTGTTATCCGCTTCTGACGATTGAAGATAGGGATCGTTCGGTCTTAGGCACAATACACATATCATAATAATGTACAAAAGCTGGCTAAATACATTTTTACAGCAGGCCTCGAGTAAATACGGTCTTTGAACCTGTGATGCTTACACAAGCACGGTCTAAGCGACAATATACATAGAGCTAGCATTACCACGCAGGTTCATTCAATAGATCGGGACCAACCTGGCCCGTGAAGGCCACCCTAGAGCGAACAGAATCATCTGTTTGTGGCAACACAGAGCGACATCATATTCATTTTCTGATAGATTCAACCGAAGATAGATAAGTCTTTACTTAAATGTGCCCTTTCTCCTCCTTTCTTTCGTGGAAACATCTGAGACGTGAAACGCTATAACTGGCGGCTGCATCGTTCGGCAATAGTTTATTTGTAATTATAAATAATAATAATTGTTGTTTAATAGACGACGTATTTACGCGTCGTCTTGGATGTGTTTCACGCTCTCAAAATTGACGCATCCGTAAGTTAACCTATCGTTGCGGCCCTGCATATTCAAAATCACGAAGTATCCGCTTGTTAATTATTCATACAATACTACTAATAAGTTGTTGGATTTTCCATCAAACGGATACTATGGAATCACGTGTAAGCTTGTGGAATGAACATTGTAAAGACAAGCAATAGCCTAGTAGAATTTGCAAAGCCTTTGCAAAACCTAATAATAGGTTCTGCTCGACTGACTTCCGCGAATGTTGATAGAAGCACTGTATATTACTATTACTGTATACTGGTATCGAGTATGATCATAATTTGGTAAAACCGAATTACTTTCGGGCCAGTACGACAGCACATTCCGGCGTTTTGTTGTGGTAAGCGGGCGAGCCAGTGACGACAGTGCATGAACGGTATGAACTGGGGTTTCCGTTTGCCCAGCCTTTGAGGGCTATGGGCATTCATCTTCGGGATATGTGCGGTTAGGTCTGGGTAAGTGGGATAAAGCCTAGCGGTACTTCAAAGCCATTTCTATTGCACTGCCTGGCATACCGGTGTAACGTATGAATATTTAGACAGCCGTCGCTGGCATTAGCTTACGCAGCACACGCGTTCGGGAAACAGAGCGAGAGGAGCCGGGGGGGCGACATAAGGGAGGAAAAGCGGACGTTCACCACGAAAAGAACGAGAAATTAACGTGCACGTAGGCAACCGAACGAAGAACAGCAGAAGGTACTGCAAATAATAGAGCGAAACATAGCATCAAGCAAATGGCGACCCATCGTTACTATGGCTGCATAAACGCGTCTTCTGCGTTCTTTTGTATGGCGACGACGACGGCGGCACCGAATCTAAACGCGGCGTGTAACACAATGCATTTCAGAGATGTAGGCGGAAGAGTGTTAGAACACTCCTTTTTGGATTTGAATACTCTTCGCCTTGCAATGTTAATAATATGCCGCAGCAGGTAATAGTGTGATGAAGAAGGAACATAATATTTTGAGAGTTCGTAATACGGTAAAATAAGAGCGTGCTTGAGTCGATTAATTCTACTCAAATAAGAATGCCTATTTTACTCTCATTTATATTTTATCTAGATTTCTACGACCTCCAGTGGGGGTCCCAGGCTCATCGTAATCGTTCTGATAATTTCAGAGGGTCGCACTATTCGCGTGGGGAGTAGGCATCGGATGACCAAACCCGGTCAACTCCTCATACAGGACGTGAGGCGGGAGGATCAAGGTGTCTATAGATGCGTCGTTCAGGGAGCCCAAGGAGAAGTCTTTACAAGGGACGTCTACGTACATGTCGTAGGTAAGTTTTAACAGACGCAACATATGAGTCTACAGTGGTATAAAACAGTACACAATATGTTTTTCACGAGCAACACCACCTTGAACGTAGGACGTCTGCCTAGCCAGGTCGATCCATTTACTAATTACGTTCTACGTTCACTCATCTTATGACAGCCAATAGTATTTTGGAAATTATAAAGTCTAACTTAAAGCGAATTTAAAACCTCATTGTTTGTAGAAGCTTCGCTAACAGATGGTAGTGATTATGTGGCTGTAATTTCGCTGTTGTCTTCAGTCGTGGCTCCCCGAGTGCCCTGTTAGGCAGTGAAGATAGTGCATTATTGGCCTCATTCCGTCATTCCGCTACGCTATTCCATACATCAAGTGGCTAAAGTAGATTTATATCCACTTTAGCCATTTGATGCTTTGTTTCCACTCTTCAATCATTAGTACTATCCTGGTTCAGGTAGTCGACTATCCTGTTCCAGTCGTCCCGGAGCGGAACAGGAAACCTATCCCCTTTGTCAATTATTATCCAGTGCTACCATTGAATCCAACCCATCATTGTGTTAGCGCTGAACCTGTACACCGCTGCGACTACTCCGTTATCTCAAAGTAAAGCTGACCTTTCAAAGTGCCCCGTAAATATCAAACCGTGTGAGCAACTTGATTTTTTTCGAAAATTCTTAATAATTTCCCGGAGAGGCATCAGACATGAAGAAATGGGAGAAGCTCAACGTCTGCATACGAAGAGTCTATGGGGACGTGTTGAAGTTTGTCAATATAATACAGATTGATCTTAGACATGTGGATTTCATTAGAGTATTCTTTGTTGGCCACTACCGCACACAAAATAGTCGGTACACACATAAATAGACAGAAACCCATATTCGTATAAAGGTATAGTATTATTGGTATAAATATTATGATTATTATCATTAGTAATGGATGCTGGACAGGATTTGTTTCCGTTTAAGCTATGCCCCTTGGCGTTTAGTCGTTCGATTGATGGATTGCCCTGTAATCAGGGCGTGCATTACAACAGCAACTGGTATATAATCAGTTAATTGCAATACAGCCATATAATTGATCTAATAGCAGAACATATAAGTTATCTGAGTAGTAAAACTTCCAGTGTTTAGTAGAAGTTCAGGCGAACTAAACCGTCTGTTATAATGTGATACATTTTACTTGGAAACAGGAACGCTGAGATCTTCTATAGCATAGGTACTTCGGCTTATACATGTAGGGAATGATATCGATTCTGCTGTTATATCAACAGTATGTTTCTATTAGTAATCACGAATAGTATGTTGAATGATATATAAAAGGTTACATCAGTTCCTTTGGAGTGAGAGTGTTCGATTTAGCCGTATTTTTTTGTATCAGCTTTCAACAAAAAAAAAATTATTATTCATCAGACTTTTTAAAAAAATTTAAAGTTGTGCGTAAAGGCTCGTATGGCTTACTGAAAGAAAAATGTGCTAGTTCAACACCTCAGATATGCTTTTCTGAAGCATTCTTAAGGGTAGGGGGGTCGACCCCACTTAAGCCCAGAAGTAGGAACTCCAAGAAAGCTCGAATCCTCGGAACAGCCGCACTGCCCCTCTCGCGTTCGTTCTTAGTGTAGTTTTCAGTTTTTACTTGATGTATGGGCATAAAAACGTTGACGGGCTCCAGTATGGCGGCCGTACAATGTATAGACGCAGAGTAAGGCCACATTATATGTATCACGATGAGTCAACTCCAAACCCTAAAAATCCTACCCAGTTGTATTTCTTCAGTTTCATTAGAGGTTACAATTCAGCTAATTGCTATTTGAGCACTGTCAGCGTAGCACTTATTAAGCGTTTTCAAATTCAAATGATAAGCCACTGTGCACAGGTTTTAGAACTGATATTTTGTCAAATGGGTCATTCGGAGATGGGTCAAAATTCCAAGTCCTTCGTCAATTTTCGACACGACCTACTGGCGACCTGATAATTGGCAGAATCGAAATCGTTGAAAGACAAATTATGATCAACAAAAAAGACAAAACACTGCTTTCACGAATAAAAATTTGGCGCGCATTCAGGTGGCTCGTAGTCTATCAAAACGCTTTGTAAAGATTCCGCTTACTTTAGCTGATCTATAGAGAAGGCTGCTATTAGGCCTCGCCTCCGAATGCTTCAATGTTTTTCGTAGGCTCATCCCGATTAGTGCATGAACGTTTAGCACGTTTTCGACAACGGACGCAATGTTTTTAATTGTATTGCACCTTTTAACTAAATATTAAAAATGCCAATTTAGTTCATAAACAACGACGCGCAGTAAGGAACTTCCCGCACGACGACAGACATTTTCTCGTATAGTTATTTAAAAAGGAATGCCAAGCTTAAGCTAGCTTAGATTCAATTCAATTGTTTCTCTTTCCTTCATTTCAGTTCCACCAAAATTGGCCCCATTCGCATTTCCGTCACGAATGCAAGCTGGTCATCGAGCTACAGTAACGTGCGCCATTGTTGAAGGGGATTCACCGATTATAATATCGTGGCAGAAGAATGGCAGGCCGCTCTTAAATCACAAGGGGATCCAGACGCTTCCTCTTTCTGATTTCGTCTCGACCCTGATGATCGACCACGTTGAGAGAACGCACTCTGGAAACTTCACTTGTATTGCTACAAACCGTGCTGCCGTCACCAACTATACGGCACCGCTCATAGTGCTCGGTAAGTTTCTTCAATGTCATCAGTTGCTCTCACTAGTAGCTTCTCACCTAATCGCTTGGCGCAGATTTAATTAGTTGATGATTTTTCGGTTACAATGCAGTTATCGTCAAGACAGAGACGGATGTTGTGCCGAAGCCGTGTTTCCAGTTTTAAAGGGTACAATGATGAGTAATTAATAAAACTCATCTATATACACCCACTTGTTTAGGGTCGTTAGGCCATTCTTATGACAACGCTTCTCCTGATTTTCCCTAACTATTACTATAATATTTAAAAATGAAGGCAAATTGATAGATGAATGGCCACCCCAGAGACGATAAGAAAACAAAAAACCCTGTGCAAAAACTTCATAATTAAAGAGTCTAACCTACAGTAGCATCAGCCTATGCAAAGCGTCGCGGACGGCATTCAATAGATTTGTGAAGCTATTCGAGTCAGCCAAGAAACGTTGCGATCACGCCAAATCATTGTCAAACTACGGAAAATAGTTGTCAACCAGGCATTGGCCCTTGTCCTGTTTTAGCAGCCCAAAGTGAAAAAGCACGTTTACGCTTTGGGTCACCAGGCCAGCCGGAGCGTGTCTGACCTACCTGGGCAATAAACTATTGGCTTATTGAAAAAATAGATTAAATTTAGAAAAAAAAAGGTCTACCAAGGCAGATATTTTCCTGCACTGTTTGAAACAGCTGAAATACTATAAGCAGTAATTATTGCACCCTGTATACTCTGCCAGTGTACAAAATATACCAATGAATCTCTGTGTCTCGTTATTTACCCAAATAAGGGTTCCTATTCTATTCTATTCTATACTGTTCGCGGGCCTACTGTGCCAGATAAGTTTAGAAATAGCCTATCATCAACAGAAGTATAGTTGTTACAATGCATACAAACCAAATTCAAATTTGGGAGCTACCTTGTCTTTGCAATGCTTACTAACAGAAAGTGTCGAAAAACATAATAAATAACAACAACCCACTAGTATATAATTTAGTTTGTTAGGTTTGTTTGTTAGGTTGTTTCTAATATTTTTAACACCAAACGTCAATGGAAGCCTTTCGACTATAATATCACAAAAAAAGTAGTCTATGCAAGTCTTAGGACCGCCAATCGTCTGCTTATTGAACAACGTTAATAGTCGTTTCTACATGGCGCATTTCTGCTGTAATAATAATTGGCTCTATTTAGCTAGAAACTTTTTTTTGGGCTATTACGCTGATGGCCAACGAAGGCCTCCACAGCTGTTAACCCATTTATCCTCTTGTTAGCCTGGTCACTCAATTACAACGGCTCGGGAAGTTTCGATCATATCATAGACAAGAGTCGAGTAGCAGCCCAAGATTTTAACTCTACTTTTTAGGAAATAAATCTCAAACTCTTACTAGAATTGTTCTATTTATTTAATAAACGAATATGCTATTCTTGTCATCAACGATATAGTCGTGGGTACATTGAACGCTTAGTGTCAACTTCTCTCCAGTGGTAACCCCCAATCATTTACATAGCACGCCATCGACTATAATTAAACAACAGCAACTAAAAGTTTGTGTTTTTGTTTCTTCATTATTATATTACTACTTGTATATAATTGTTTTTTCGCAATAATCCAATTGAACTCTATAGGATCTCCGGCACGAAACGCTTCATAAACCTTGACTGGATGCAGCTATTTCACAAACGTATTAAAGTGATTGTTTGTGCGTGTCTGTGCTGTTATAAATAAACTCAGCGTGTTTTTTGTTCTTCGAACCTGCGGGATAGCATTGATAAGTGTGCTTACGACAACTCGTAGGACGTTTGAAAGTATTTCGATAACGCTACAAAGCGAAATCTATAAAGATGGCGTTTAAATTAGGATATTATAAGAATTTCCCTTTACCCTGATTGCTCGAAGAATACAATTTAAAAGAAATGCTTTATTTGATCGTTCTATTTATCATTGCGGCCACAGTTGTCTTCACTGAGCTCGCTTGGGTCCTGAATTGCTTCTGCATATTTTCTATTCCGTTCACTTTTTTGTCGATCATACCGAACATCGATGTGTGGATTCCTCAAAATTAAGTTTTTCAAACTTCACAAATATACGAACTAGCGCAAAGTTACTTTGGATAGCGCAAATGAAACATATCTATCTTCACTTAACCTGATGGAAATTGTCCTACTGCTAGCTTTAATGACTTCCCTGCTGATTTTTAAGAAACTTTAGGTGCGTACGTGACATGACTTGCATTGGAATCTGAAGTTACAGTAATGGTACAAACTTAAGGCGTTACTGTCCTGGATCTTAAGTCCTATTTACTGGAATATCATGAAATTTTTCGAAGATTATTAGGGTAGGTTTGCTTTATAAACCAATAAGACTCGTCAGGCCTGGTAAAACGGGCGAACTGCGACTATTTTCGATGGAGAAAAATACGTCTTCTAATAAAGCTTCGCGTCATTTCAGTGCTATGAAAAACTGAATTATATTGATAAAACCCAACCAAAAAGAGAGCATCGTAGAAAATCTCTGGATTGTTCAATTAATGCGTGAAGCTCACTAAAGTAATTCTGTGTAATGATTCCATATTTAATCGCACCTGTTGAAATGAAGAGTGTATGTGTGTTTATGTGTACATGTATACATATACGTATATGTACATTTGCGATCCTTTTTGAGAACTAGGGTAAATTATACGTCGAAAATAAATATGGTAATAAGATGGTTCATAGGGGGCGGAGTTTGTGTCATCCAAACAGCTTAACTCGTTGTCGTTGTTATTGTTGTAGCAGACGTACTGTTACATAGGATTATGCACGTACTGTGTATAGTTAATAACAGGTGGGGGATTTGATGTTCCCAAAAGGTTCGTATTTTTCGTAGTTATGCTCCTGCGATCGTGTGATTTGGGTGTTATGGTCATAGACGTGTGAAAGTACGCTTGCAATAATGAGTGGGCTCCGTCTCGCTCGCCATCTTGTTAGAAGCGAAGTTCATACATGTAGAAGAAGTTTCGTTATATGTTAGACTTATAACATTGATTCTAAGAAAAAAAAAAAGACATTCTGAGAACTTTGCAAATAATATACTTATTTCCTTGCAGAATATCATGATGACCTATTCAAGTTTGTTAGTGTTAGCTCCAATGTTTCCTTTCAAGATAGGTCTGCTTTGCCTATGGGAGAAATTTTCGACTTCCTCTGCAATCTGACTCACGGACATTACCGGTTGCCCTTCTTATTATCGCCCGTTCGTTATTCTAATCCGGCCAATAAGTAATTATGCTATAGTAGAGATTTCGTTGCCACTATAGTCGTAGTAAACGCTGGAATGCATACAACACAAGCGTATCAACACAGATTACCCGCAAACGGACAAATCGCGTATCTTCCTGTAACAAACGTTATTAGCTGACGGTATATTTCTTTTCAGCACCCCCATCGTGGAGCATTAAACCAGAGGACAAAACGGTGATTGTAGGATCTGCTGTAAGATTTGATTGTCGGGCGGATGGTGAACCCCAACCAATTATTCGATGGAAAGTCGCTAAAGGTAACCCGGCCTACTTATATTCTAATTCGAAATAAATATCAGCTTGAAAATAGGGGTTTAGAAACTAGAAACGTATAGATATCTCAAGGGCGATAACTATGAACTCAAAATTAGTACTGGGCATTGGGGTAAAATAGCCATTTTCCTATTATATTATCCGAATAAACTTATGACTTGTAATTTTAGGATGACTATTCTCTCCCTAATGTTCAGTTTCAGTTCAGCGTATATCTGATATTTCTAATCGTCATCTACAGATACAAGCATGCTTTATGGATAGCATAGATACGTTAATGGTGAACGAATGACTCTGTGTGTAAGTTATATTCCCCAGCGAATAACAGAATAACACTGATCCAAATGTTTTGCCCCTTCACTTATTGCCTACTATAATATGTGACGTCTATTTAGAATGCCCGTGAGTAACACAGGTGTCTTACACCTCTGTCCGACGTTGGGAAACGTGATGTTTCACCTGCCACAAATAATTTGATTAACCACTGTTGACGTGGTTCTGAGAGTCAATGCGACCAGGAAGAAAAAAGATATGGCAAGTTCTTGAAGGTTAATCATTGAAAAGAATCAACGAATCAATGTGCGACATGAAGCAATACTAAAGACACCGACTGTTCTGTTTGTAGACCTTTTATCGGTAAAGTTAGGAAATGCGTAAGGTAGCGTTATTAAAGCGACCTTAGCCAGTTCGATATCTGACGAGTGAGTTAGATAGCGATCTATAAAGACAAAATATGGAAGTTAACAACTGCTCGGAGAAATGGCTTTCATTGAAGTTTCAAAGCGCAAAGCGGACGTACCTCCCCTCTCTTAGAATGTTGTTTCAACTAGTACCCGATATACACTTGCAGGAACTCCGAAGAATCAGGTAAGTCAGAACGATACGTTTGTTCTAAAACGGTTGCTATAAACGCCGACGACGCATCTGATTTACCAAGAGCTATATTTGCTTTCGTAACACCCGCTCCCTTATTATCGTTAAACAAAAGGCACCGCAGCACTAGGATAATTATTATAATACTACACACGACAAAAACAATCACCTAGTCAATCTACCCCACTAATGTCTATGGAATTAAAAAGGAGTGTTGAAGTTCTTTAGAAAAACTTAGCATCATTCTGCAGGAACGATTATAAATATGACTATTCTATGAGCTTTACCGCAGTAGGTAGGAAGTAAAACACTTATTGTTATGAGAATGTTTGTTAGCTGTTTAGTTGGACGTAGGACCTTATTCAGTGTCATTGCCTTGATCGTATTTTTTTGCCATACTACGACGGTGTTTTCCTTCATTTCTTTTGTCCACCACCAAGCATAGCCTATTCTTCTATATAAAAACTAGGCTGAGATGTAGCTAAACGTCAATGACGGATGACCTCCGAGCCGCAGGGTTCCTTGGAGATTTCCCATCGTACGGAGAATGATTGCGAGAGAGTTCGGGGTTAACCTACAGTCAGAGAGAGTTAGCCCTCTCAAGTGTATCGCCGATCCGAAACCCCTTCACTTTCCCTGCTGGTGCCGTAAAAATAAAAAGTTAGTTGTGGTCATTGCAGAATCCAGAAACATGCCAGCCAGAATCACTGCTTCTGATCGACCCTTTTTACCAGACTAGCCACTATGCTATAAGCATGATACACCCAGTAAATACGCCCGAGATAAGAACTTCAGTAGGGACAATATTCTGCAGTGCATTCACACTAACACAAATTCTCCGCGGAATTAGAAAAGAGATATTTAAACCCACGCTGAGTTTGCATGTGGGCGCTAGCCATCTGTTTGTTCATAATTAAAAACTGAATCCACATCTAAAATGGTAGGTGTTTTTGGATTCAATGCCTAACTTTTGTCCCCTTTTCCTTGAAGTAACTTTTTTTTTAAAAATTAATAATAACTTTAATAATAATAATAATAATAATAAAAAGTAAATACATTTTACTTTGTAAAATTACACTAGAGTAGGTTGGAGGTAGAGGCAAGCGCATACTAATAAAATTCTAGTTTTTATTTAATTAATTGTCTCACCGACAAGACGGTACGTGTGTTTTTTGACGGGAGTGTTTGTTTTGAAAGAAACTAGCTCTGATCTTAGCGAAATCTATGAGTAAATGCCTTCCATTAGCAGTTGGTTTGGCCACGACAAAAAGAGCGACAAGTGATAATTATAGAATAAAGGTGTAACATTCTAGTAAATCCAGTACGGGGGTGCCTGCCATTTACGCAAATGGTTTACTGCTAATCATGTGTGGTATAGATGCGACATAGATTGAATGTCTAAAATATTTTTGTCGAACTCTATTCAAAATATGGTATTTACGTTCTAATATCCTATCTATCTAATATAATATCGTATGTATAGATAACCGCATAGCTTCTTATAGATCATTTATTTTGAAGCCAAATCTATACCTGATCAATACGTCAGAACTGGCTGTGTTACGTCGGTTAAGCTAATATCGCTTCTTTAATCATCATCAGCTTCTCGGGCTTATTAATTTGTTTTCGTTTTTGGCTTCGCCTTCTTCTACATATTCATTTTTATTGGATTTCTGGGTGGTACGCAGGATAAAGAAAGAAACAGAGACGTTAATTTACCCCTGCTCTCAATTATATGTGTCTTTCAGCCTTGCACTCATTTTTATGTGGTAATCTGCTATTTTGCCCCCTCTCTTTCTCCATTCCCAGCTTATCGCCGTTTCCACCGTCATTTTCATCCGCGGCGGGTCTTTTCTTGCCGCGACCCCTTCTCTTACTTCTCCTTCTCCTGCTGCTTCGTTTTCCTTTTCTCATTTGACTCGACTATTGTCATTTCCTCACCTGATTGTTACGCTATCGGTGACCCGGGTACGCGTCCGTCCCATTTTCTGTTACCCACTCCCTCGGGGAATGAGGCTGCCAGCATGAGCACGCCAGCGTCGTCTGCTGCCACCGCTGCTACGAGAGTCTATTGTAATAGAGTATGCGAAAAAGCAAAGTTGAACGGGGTATAGAGTGTTCGGAGCGGATATTGAAACTTGCTGCCTGAGGGAACTCGCGATGACCTCAAAGACGGCGGCGAAGGCAGACGACTTCGTTCGAGGCGTGAGAGGATTGTGCCGGAGGGTAGTAGTACTACTTCCACCGGTTTCACTTCTGCCATTCCGCGCTCCCTTGATTGATACCAGATTGGACCCTACGATGAACAAAACGCTACGAATTCAAAGACGTACGAGCTTACGGACCTGAAACATCAAAGCCGGGGAAGGTTGGCAGCAAAGCCACAAATTAACTTTTGCTTATTGCTGAAAGTTGCCCGTTACTCAAAATGATTCTTTTCTAAATAAATGTTTGTTTCTGTTGTGTTCGTTAGCCATCGTTACTGTGCTTTGTTGAATCAGTGGACTGAGTATGGGGTACATGAAGAAGGCTTACGGTTCAGCTAAGCGCTTTGGTTCATCAAGCGAGCGAATACAGTCAGGTTGTTTTTGAAATGAAAGGAACTGGTCTTCTTTACCAAATCACTTCTGTGAATACGTGCTTATGCTTATGATCTATTAGGTTAATTTACGTGAGACAGATGGGATTTGTCAGACAGATCTAGGTAATAGAATGTACCTGCGCAGTGAGAAATCGCAATAAGGGTATACGAACGATGCCAGTGGGAGCATAGACGTATCGTAGAAATAGTACGGCTACGTTGTTTCGGTCGTAGTTGTTTCTAGAGAAATCTCTGGAAGCTCCGAAATACCTCAGGTCAGCAGAATGTCTCAATTTAGTTTAATTAGTTTTATCATACTATCATTACAGAAGTTATTACACGACCTATTAATTATCAGTAATTAACAGTTCAAATTCAAGTGAATTATTTTAAACGTTACATTAAACCATTTATTAAATAGCGTTTAAGTTTCAAAATAAGTACGAGTGAATGTCGTCTGTTGGAAGTGTATGTATTTAGTGCTCTGAGGCATCTAATCAATCGCTTCCCATCGGTAAACTTTTTTCATTTTGCCTCACCAGAATGAACCAGGGGGCATTGGCCATGTGAATTATTTTTGCTATAGCGGATAATGGTAGACTATCTGAAATCTATTTAGACATATGACAAAGTGTTTTCGAAAGAAAGTCGAGCGAAATTTTAGGTTAAGTAAAAACAGAAAGAGGCCATTGATTCGCCGTTGCATGGCATGCTAAAACATTTGATTGGGGCAGTCAGTCAGCATACCATATATGATCTAAAGCCATATGAAAAAGTGTTTGGTTTGCGGAAGCCATAAGACAGGACAATGGCCACCTTGTTGCTTTCTCCAAACGAAGGAAAAAATTTGGTAGTGTTAATGGCTCTTTGAAGTACAAGCTTAGACTTTTAGACTAGAGCTTTTAGACAAGCTTAGCCTATTCGAATGCGTATAACGATGGAAACGACCTGCTATTTTTATGGATGCTACATCGGTGATATTGTTGTGTCCGGCTTTGGCAAACAGTTATAAAGGACGTCCTTCCAAAAGAAGTAAATGTTGGTTTGCTCTATCATTTTAAGTAAACCTAATTGGCAATAAATAGAAATTTGGCAAAATTCTGGAGATACTTTCCTAGCGTGCTCCAAATTCTACGTAAATAAGAGCGCCAGCAGCTATAGGAATGATCCCTATATAATAAAGGATTAGCCGGCATATGAAGACATCTGTAACAGTAAATAGGGATTGCAACACTAAACAACGATACGACTAGCAATACTCTAGAGAAAACAATAGCCTCTATAAGTGTTAGGGACTAATGGCAGAGCCTCACTCTACATGTAACATATTAACGTCCGAATAGGAAAGTGACAGAAGTTAAGTATATGTGGACCACAATGACGACGTCAAACGGCGGCGAAGGCAACGATGAAACCAACGACGACGGCGGCGAACTAAAAGACGACGAAGAATAACTGGTATAAAAACGGAACAAGATCGGGATGAGGGACGGCTAACCGCAGCAAGAGCGGATGAGTTTGTTTTGGAAAAGTCACGGCTGGATGCACGCTGCGGTAGAATGAGACGCTCTTGCAGCAGTAACCGCGTCTGGACGATAGACACTATCGGGTAGCAGCGGCAGGCAAGGCAGCGATCGGAGGACGAACGAGCGACGAACTAGCGAAAGGAGCCATTCGTCCTCCGCTTGACCGTTCCTCCGTCAGTCGGCCTGTTTCGCTGTCCACTGCTGCTGTAGGCTCGGCGCCCTTTGGCTCGACGTAATGCAGCTGCAGCTCGCACAGTAGGGAAACAGCATCAACTGCGAGAGACATCGATGTTTCTTCTATTACTGCTGGTTGACTGTCTAACTATGTAACGGTGATGGCGGCAGCCTCATAGATAGTAATATTAGCTGTGGTCATAGTAGAAGTAGTGCTACTGGCGCTAGGGTAACGAACAGTGACGCCACTGCTGATGTCTGGCCGTGACCACACTGATAGTGGATGGAACTGGTTGGGTCGCTATTGGTAGGTGGGCCTTCAGCCTGATGCCTCGCAAGTCATTCTACTTTAGCCTGGATCTTTCGAACCACTTTGAACTGCTGCTGCTGCTGCTGCAGTTGCTTTGAGCTATTACACAAAAGGGGAAAGGCGAAAAGAGGAAGGAGAAGAAGCAAAGCGGACTACAGGCGGATCCGTTGCAAGCTTTTCCTCGTCGTTCGTGCCTCCTCCCCCCTCCTTCCTTATTGTAGTTCCATATTATTTCCGCTTATCTCAGCACAGGAGTGAGGCCAAGGCGAAGTAGTAGAGGCATGACGACACAGGATAAGAAAGGAAGAGAATAAAGGAAACAGAAAAAAGAAGTACGAATTTACTTTTTCAAGACAGTCAGACGTACCCTTTGCACCCAGTATCTACACACATCCTAATGCGCGCGCACATCAATACATAAGGACGAAGCACACCAAAATACGCACCCATCCACACACAGGCTGTTATAGATACAATAGGAAGCAAAATGTCCAGTGATCACCGACCTAACCCGCACCTCGGAGGAACTGTCTTGCCAACAAGCTACTCAGTCAGCCAACCAGCAGACCAGTTTGGCACGCAGGCACATAGACAGGCCCTTCTTCTTCAGAATAAGCAGCAAGAAAGAAGAAACTGGCAGGAGTGCTAGTGAAAACGAAAGCGTTATATGAAAGAAAAAAGCGACAGATGATGAGAAAAATGGGATGGAAAAGTAGGACAGACGGAGAAAGATTGAAGAACAGACAACTATTGATTCTTCCCAACTATTTTATCGAACCGTATCACTGTAGCTTGAATGGCTCCTCCAGCTTTTTCGAGCGCTTGAAATTACGATAGTATCGAGTGGAAGCACACAGCAATCTGTGAAAAAAGAAAAAGCTAATTTAAAAGCGAAGTGCGTATGCCTTTTGTTATAGAATGCTCATAGAATTAGACTGCCGAATATATAAAGTTGATTTTTCTGCGTTAGGTACTAATCGCTCAGTAAACTTGCAACAACATTGATCAAAACTCCTACGACCAAGCCTAATGCTGGGGTCCAACAATACACCTGACAGTCATCCACAGATCGGACTCCAGCATCAGTTTTGGTCGTTTAAAATTTGACGAAACACACAGCTTTTGATGTAAACTTCTCCCTTCGGCGATCGTATGTTATATAACCGTATATGTGAGTGTGTTCGTGCATCATCTAGAGTCGTTGTCTCAAGCAATCTCGTTAAAACTAAGCTTTAAAATGGCGTGTAAATATATTTCATTTGGCAACGCTCAACTACCTATATAACGAAAGCCCATTTCGATGGGTCTGGGTAGGAGTGTCTTTATCATCTACCGCAGGGAACGGCTGTGGGCGGGTGCATAGAGAAGTGTAGACAAATAGTTCTAAATAACGATCTACACTAGTAAATACATTAACGTATTCAAACGAATCCTTCGTTTTAATAGACATTTCCAAACAATCATATAACGTACGATTATACAAGATAGAACAAGCATGATAAGTTGACGGTCATTTTCCTAATAGATTTCAGAGCGTTTGTTATTGACCCTCTCGTATGGCGATAACTGTTTTGGCGTATTTATGTTGGTAGTGTTCGCTCGTACTTTTACATCCAGCCCTACAATATTTTTAGCTAAAAACAAAGACAACGATCACAGTTTTCACGATAGAATTTAAGCTAACGATTACTCAATGTAGAAAAAGGTAAGTTTCATTCAATTACACACAAAACGTTTATGAAAGACGGTGTCTTTTCTTATCAGATGCAGGGTTTTGAGGATTTCCTTCCGCGTTCTTGTTATCAGGCTGGAGCCCGAATATTCATGCGCCGGTGTGTGCATCAGTATACAAATGCCAATTTCCATTCGATTTGTCTCTTTATTCGCAGTAGGCGTGTGGTTGATCCTTCCGCTTAGTATCGGCATGCTGACAAGCTTTCAGTGCATTTGTCGTGCACTATTAACTCGCCAGGGAGGCATAAAAAGAAGCTGTTGGTGGCGGAACAAAAGCAACCCGTCTTCTTACCGTCGTCGATAGAAAACAAAGATACAGATATATATATATATATATAGCAGTATATGTTTGAATCTGGCAGTAGTGAATTGTGTCGGCAGCAGAAAGATATTGGCGCGGAGGACGCGGTAACGTGAATAGTGGAAGCGCTGCCTTCGTCCTTTGCGGCTGACTTCTGCTTGCGTTCTGTACTCCTGCCGCTAGTGCTTCCATATACTGAAGTAGGCATCCAGCCAGCCAGTAGCCAAATTGCTACTGGCTTCAATACGCTAATAGGTAAGAGGGAGCCACCAGTGAGGTCGCTCTTGACGTTTGCTCCGAGGTTTTTGTTAGCCGAGACAGTTTCAGAGGTGAAGGCATTGAAAACATAGTAAAAAACAGGAAATCAATCGTCGACAAAAGTAAGCGAGATCCAACAGAGTCGTTCGTTGTAACAGTTCAGTGCCGACAGAATACAGTAAGAAGTCGCGTAGCAAAAAGGAGGAAATAGACGAAAAAGACGAAGTAGGAAAGCACGAAGAAGTGGCTCCATCTTCATCTTATTTTCCCCTTTCCCATGCGGGACCTACTTCAGTGGCCTCGCGTATCACATAAGTAAAGTCTCGACTTGCTTCGAAGCTACTTGGTCAGACGACGTCCTCATGAATTTCAATGTGCCGTCGCGAAAGTTCAACGGTTTGTAGTGTGCAAGCCCTTCACAGACGTTCCTTAGTAGCTGGACTATTGATTTTAGCGAAGGCACCGTAAAGACTCTGGGGCAATTTACCGTTACCACCAACAAGTTTTCATGCCTGGCATGATTTTCGCCTAAGTACGCGTAGTGCTGATTGTCTGCAAGCAAAAAATATTCAAGTTAGTTAGGCCGTTTGCTAAATTGCTAAAAATAGAACGGGTAACGGAAGCATTTAAAAGGACAAGCGATGGTACTAGCGGATATAGACCCTAATCACAGAATTAACATTTAGCCTAGACTTGAGGGTTTTCAATGCTACACGCTGGTTATTATGGAATCAATTGAAAGATCTCCATGCAATTATTGAAGTATACAAATGAAACTTTCAGCAGGTAACATTGTGAAAACTTGACACGTGACAGATCATTATACTTCTACCGTAATTATGCATTTCACAGAAAGATATCTCAAAAACAATTCGGAATACTATTACTTGTTTCCATAAAATTGACCTTGCAGCACCCCGATAATATCATTTGTATGGCATCACTTCAGTATGCCGTCTATCCTTGAGCCGGAAGTTTTTCGGGGTAAATTCGACCTGAATGATACCTAATCCCGGACGACAAACCTGTTGGAATCAAAGCTATTAATCCCAAATTGTCTGCTTCTCAAAAATGACTTTACTATGATCCTGAACCAGATGTACGTATGAGCATATTTATGATAAGAAATCAGAGCAATTGTAAGCGATGAAAGTGCTCGCTGATTTGTCTATGTAATTATTGATATAAAAATAATTTATTTCTATGGTAACTGGACGAAGTGTATTAAAAAATTTGCTCGAAAATCTTAAACAACGTGTGGAAAGGGATAAATTTTCACGTTTAAAACTCGTAGAGCTTGGAAGCTTCGACTGATTTCTTTAGTTTATGGAGGCTAAATCGGCGTCTTGTTAAGCCCTTGAAGTCTCCGTTGCTAAAATGACCCCACGCGTAAATATTGATAATTGCTCAATCATTTATAATAATCTATTACTAGATTTATTCATAATAATTTATTATAGATTATTGTATCTAATGATTCAAAAATCAGACTAAAAGTAGGCTTGATGTACCGTTCGATACGTTTCGTGGTATTTCTGGACCATGGTACGACATCCCGGTACAATTTGGGATCAAATGTATTAGGATCGTATGCTCACCTAGAAGAAGGCTGGTGACAAACTTTTAAAAAGAAATGGACAAGCGTAATATGATTACTGTTTAAACTAAGGAGCTGATAAGACCCTCAGGGGTAGCCTGCGGTTTCACACAGATCTTTGCAGATGGCGGATGCCTCCAAAAATACCTTTACAGAACAGAAAAGCCACAAGCGACTTGCGTGCAGTATGAAACGCTAGTATATGCAACGATGTGACACATACACGAGAGGGCGGCACGCTCTTAGAAGTGAAAACGGTGCAAGTTGAGACAAAACTGGGGAACGCACATCTAGGGCCGACCCGACCCGACCCAATGTTAGATAGGTATATGGTCTAAGATGAAATAAACTGGATGGCAATCCCCAAATATTTCACTAACATAATGAAACTGGTAAAAAAAAAAAAAACAGTGGAAAAAATGGAAACAGAAAACGTAACGTCTCCCAACTATACGTTGAACTATCTAGTATAAAAATAAGACCTTGCCCAGAACATAGAATGATATGAATGTAACTACATACTTTATCTAGAAACTTGTGGCCATACTAGTGGGCATACTAATAGCGTAAATATTTAAAAATGGGGCCTGATGTCTGTGCGCTAGATTGGTGATTATGATTTGGCTATATTCCGGGAGTCACATGTACCTTTAGCGCACTCTATGACGAGTAAAAGGAACCTAATCAAATGTAATCGTGTCTGGTGGGGAATTGATGACTATTTATCGCAGTATCGTTTTAAAAATGTATAATGCGACTACATAGTGCCAAGATATAATTACCCGGTACTTATTGGTTCCTATTGCTTTTATCTCACAGGCGATGACTTTCATCCAATCGTATCTTCACCACGGATCCACGTTCTTGAAAATGGTTCTCTGACTATACTATCTGTGGAACGGGCCGATCAGGGACAATACGTGTGCGAAGCTAGCAATGGGGTTGGTACCTCCGCTACCACAGCGCTTGCTCTGGCTGTCAAAGGTATGCTCGAATCGTAAACACACCTTGTTCTTCAGCCTCAATAAAATTTTTCTTCTGGATCTTTATTTCGCGCCTTCTGGATGAATAGAAATCTCTAATTGATCAGTTCGCCTAATCTGGCAGGGAATAGTAAGAAAAATGATCACCGATACGATGCTTACTGAACTCTTATTCTCGGGAGGAGAATTAGCGCGTTAGGCTTGATTTCCAACTGGGGCTCAGATTTTTTTCGTCAGAGTCTAGATTCTTAATACTAACCAGTGTAAGTATGATCATCTTTCCTACTCATATTCGTTTCTAAATGCGCCCTGTCGTGCCATATGCCCATTATCGCTGAGAAGCTTCAGTCCTTTTAGCAAATCCACAGAGCCTCAATTATTTTCTCCATGCGTGGCCCACTTTATCTAGTTTGGTCTTTTTAATTCAAAATATCTATATGTTCCCTAATCCCGTTCTGATGGAAATATCAGCACGTGATTAGATAAACAAGGCGCCTTCGGCCGAATGAAGTGATAGCTATGGCTGCAGGATATGATTGTTCATACTGGGTGTTTGTATTAGGCGCTTCGAACCACAATACGATAATGTTGCTCCAACTACTTTACGAAAAATTTCAGGAAATAATTTTTGTGGTCTAGCTTGAAAAGTTCGAATTGTTACGCCACGTAAGATAGACAAACAATTGCAACACAAAAACATTTCTATGTCGTTAGATTGAAAGATGTATTTCTTGTAAACCGTTAGGATCAAATATGGTATAGATGTTGTTGAATAGAAGAATTAAAAACTCATAGATCGTGCGTGAGCGTTTGCTCCTCAAAGATGCATTGTGTCTCGTCGTTAGCTTTTGAAGTTTTCCTCTGCGACATACATTAGAAATTTATTCTAAGCCACATAATCTGGTCTCAGTTCAGCAACAGAGCTATTTGCATGTAGTTTATTCTCAGCATCGGTTAGGTATCCGTTTTTATAAAAGATGTTAGTAAGATTTGTCCCGTATTCTGGGATAGCCAGCAGCATCTACGGAACAGGCTGATCAGAATACCCGATCGAATCAATCGTGAACATTACTACCTGATTTAATGATGCCAATAAATTAAAACGTATAGCTCTTTGGCCAGGATAAAAAGACTCGTATCATAATTTATTGACAGAACGCTTAAGATGAACGACGACGAGACTTTTGAGTGATTTGAATGTCACACTGTCAACGAGCCTTAGCTGTTGTTGTTCCGTTGGTGACAGTGACTGTAGTTGTCGTTGATTTCGGCATTATTGTCCTCTTCCTGCGTATCTTCGTATCCTCTTCGGTCGAACCGTGTGAGGGTCGTTTTACCGTGCTCTTTGAAGTCTTCTGTTCGTTGTTGTTGTCATCGCCGTCCTCATTGACGTTAGCGCTGCCGTCGTTCACTCGAGCGACTGCGACTGCGACTGCGAGTCGATTTTCTGCCCGTCGGATGATCTGTGCGGTTGCTGCTATTTCCTTACGTTTCCTCTTCCCAAAACGCAGTCAGCTTTTCCCACACCCCACCCTTCCACCGGGGCCATCCTCCCGCGCACACGGATGGTTGGACTCATCGTACGGCCGGTGCGGTGCGGCAAGCGACTTCCTCAGCCGAAACCTTCACAGCGGCCCTACTTGTCATGGGCCACAGCGGGCGGTTGAAAGGCAAGGCAAGGCAAGGCAAAGCAAGGGAAGCTGAAGTAAAGGGACCTTGAATGAGAACAAGGAAAAGACGGGTGTTGGCATTGGTGGTAGGCAGATTCCCCTTCCAACGCCCTCTACCCGGCCCGAACTACTTCATTCGGTTCAATTCCATCCTCCTTCGCTACTGCTGCTGTAAAGTCGCTATCTTCGTCTGCCCGTAGTTGTAGAATTGGATAAACGAGCGTACCATATATGTACTACTTCTACTTGTACTATATATAAATATATACTACTACTACTACAAATGCTGACCAGGGCTGTCGGCCGTGTCAGAGCTTAATAGACCTCTATTCTCTGGACAGCCGGTAGAAGTCCAAAAACTTTAGCTGTTCATCACTCGATATGAACCATTAACGAAATCGATTTGAGAAAAAACAAAACCCTGTTATAAGTCGATAAGTAATACCCACTCAAGACAAATGAAAATTAACTTGAAAGACCCTTATTACTTATCTTACTTTTTACATTTCACTAATTTTTATCCATTGTATCAAAATCATAGGCGGTCCCTTGCATGTCCTTTGGAAGAAAGGGCTAAACTCTTCTATTTATTCTATATAATTACATTAGGAGCATCCATTTATGTTCGAAAAACGCGCTTAGAGATGTAGATTCTGTAAAAAAAAAAAAAGTATATGTAATACGATCACGCTGAAGTTTCAAAAGCTAGCTATATCAAATGAAGTTTCCCTATGCGTGTATAATTCATTTTGAAGCTTTCTATAATTTCGAAATTAATTATTTATGAGTTTTAAATGTTTACATGACTAACACTGATAAATTTAGTAGTTAACGATATTTTGAAAACAACTGCTATTACAATCATGACAGAATCTTCTCCATCTGTCCAAAATTGAAACCCAAACCACAAAGCAAAAAGTTAATCTTTGTAAAATGATTGCGCCATTTTATATGAATAGTTATTGAATATTTCCTGTTACCCAAGACGGCTAATGGCAATACAGCCATTACGCAATGATGATCTCCAGCCCGCTGCTACGCAAACGTATACAGATGCCCCGCCGCGAGCCCAATTGATAGCAGTTTTTTTTTTATCTAGAGGGATCTGTCGCACCTCAAAAGCTCCCCTGGTTACAAATGCCCGAGTGGCTTGCTTCCCATGTAGGACAGCTTAAAACTTTTCAGCATCAAGAGCGCGTCCATCTCGGCAAATTTTCGCTGGGTCGAAGCTATTTCGTAGGCTATTGTTGATATATTAATACATTTGCATTTATTCCACTTAAGGTAATTTAAAGTACATCTATGTAAAACGCACCTTGAATTAAGGTGTGCTACCCCCTCTATGAAGGCCATTTTTCTTTGGAAAAACTGTTGTTTTTTCATTACCGAATATGCATCGATCGTGACCTACATACTCAATGAAGCAAAAAACATATATTCGTGACAGAAGAGAGAATCCGCATTGGACGCAAATATGTTTGTTAGACATTTTCGTTCGTTGTAATTGATTAACAATGCTAACAATGAATAAAAACGTAAAAATTAGGCCTATCTGACCTATTAATGCTTGGGCAGTAAATTTACCTTAATAATATTACGTTTACTAGCTTAGCTACAATAATATATAAGTGTAGCTATTTGTCTAACAGAGAGCTTGGCTATTTGTAGCTAAACCTAGGGTTTCGGGTGTACCATCCGTTGTGAAACTTAAAAAGGACTCGCAAGCACAGATCCAGTGCGAAGCAATAGGAGACTCGCCACTGGAACTTATCTGGAGCTTTAATGGAACTCTAATACGTCCAGAGCATGATGTTAGGTAAGTTGTGGGCTTTAAGAATTTGAAAATTATATTTGTCTATCTATGCATAATTTCTGTTTTTCTAGGTAGATTACGTCTCATTATGCACTGACTGCATTGATAGACATGTCAAAAAGGGTGCTTTTGTTTCCTTACTTATGAATTTGCTAAATAATCTAACTTTCTTTTTCTAATCCAAGGTTTTTCATATAAAATAATATCGGGTAAGTCTAACTTTTTTGTAATATTTACTTGTGTAATTAAACCACTAAAACGTTTTGCGACATACACGCAAAGACAGGGTTTGTTTTCGGCTTTGTTAGTAGACAGTGCCCTTTTTTTTTTTTTGCTAACCTACATGTAAAAACAGTGTTTTTTAGTGACAATTTATTTAAATAATCCATATGATGCTGTCTGATATCATGTAAAAAATTCAGATCGATCATCAGCACAAAACACTTTATTAATAAACCCTGATCCCTTGCGTGCCTATATAATAAATTAGCTTTTTGCTATCGTCTAAGGTACCGAAAAAATAAGAACCCTTAATTCAAATTTCTATGGGGAAAGATCTGGGCACTCAAAGAGCATGGCATGAGGAAGGCACCCAGCTACAGTTCAATGGGAAAAGAATACCTGCATTAATCTTTAGCACAAATGCTGTTCTGCACGCCCCATTTAATATGATGGGTGGAGCGGACCTTGTAGAAGGAATCGACGAGTGGAGGATCGTTGTGTAGTTCCTTTCCTGAAAACTGCGTCGTACATACATTTTGAAAAAATCTGTTTGGGAACTTTGTAATTAACGTTGTTAATAAAGTTTTGTTAACTAGTATTATTTGTATTAAACTATATGTAGGAGCTATATGTGGAATTGGCCAGCACTATTACTGAGTAACAGTGGCTACCCTAAAAATATAGATACGTGTCCTCCGAAGATACCACTACTGAATTTAAATGGTAAAATAAGAAACGAGTAAATAACAGAACTCGTGCGAGATGCAAGATTAATAACGAAGTGTTTTTTTAAACATCGGAGTAAACTGTGTTTTACTGCAATAGAAAGTATTTTAGTTCTGTTATCTAACCAACTAGAACATTTGGATGCAATAACATATCGTACGGGTCTCAGATTAAGTTTTCGTATGTATATATATATATATATATATTTCGTATATTAACTCGTATACATGACTCCTTCCACTTCCTCCAGCTATTCGATACGTTAATCAAATTGATAATAGAAAGCATTATCCACTAGTATCTGTTTTGAGCTGACAAAAACCAACATTACGTGCAACGGAACCCTTTTGTCGTGCAGTAGACGATACGGCACTTAAAGAAGATGATTAATCTTGTTTAAATTTAAGTATTTCAAAATCATCATACATCTGGCGTGCAACCATGTAAACATTGGTCTCCTTCTGTAAAAGATAAAGAAAAGGTGCACCTTAGTATTGCTTGGGAATATATCCTGCTTGTCATTGAGTCAATGTAAGAAAACAATAAGCCTTTAAAAATGTGTCATCGTATAGAATATTCCCTATTTATCGATTATCGACCGTTGCAGAGCTTTGAGTAATGCTGAAACTGAGGGAAATCGCATGATTTCCAAGCGGTTCCTGTTCCAGCAAAAAAAAAAAAAATTTAACTATTTTCTTTATGAAAATTGTATTAAAGGGCAATATTTTTGACACATTAAATGTTAACCCGATTTCAATATCCTGTTCCTGTTTCACCTTCTTAAATCTCTAAGCACGATTCGACATCATCATAAGTACATTTGACGAATGGATACAAATAACAGGTTCATAACCCAGCTATAAATTTTATAAGCACACAGTATAATATCACTTCCTTAAATTTATAAGAAAAAAACTCGAGTCTCCTTGTATAGATACATTTATCGTTAGACCGATGTTCAAAGGGTCATTTTCGACGCGTTATAAATAACGAAATTACAAACTCATAATGTATTTATCATGAAAAATGATTTGGTCGGGCTCTGCCAATTAAGCTCTACCACGCGTTATATGGCGTCACTGTCTGCAGCAAGATAATAAAGAGTATACAAAAAGCTTTATAATCGATCACAAGAGGTTTCTGTAGCCTTTGTTTATCACAGCCCCGCGTAGCTCGCGTCCTTCTGAAATCATTTGCTTTCAGTAACGACCTGCGTACTATTACAGGGAGAGAAAAAAGATCATAAAACGTCGTAAATAACAGGTCTACAGATAGAAACAGCAGGCAGATCACCGGTTCTGCATTCGCTCGTCGTTTTTCTTTTCCCATTCGTTCAAACAGAAGGCAGGCCTTTTTGTCGTTTCTATTTATTATGGCGGGCGGTTCGCTATGCTTAAGATACATGCAAGGCAAGACGCCTGCCAGGGCGCAGATGGGATACTCTCTTCGCGTTTGCAATAGTTTGCTAATAGTATGTAACATTTTCAAAATCACGATTTTTTCGGTATCCAGAAATAGAAACAATAACATTTGCAAAGCGCTATCAAAAGGCTATCACCAGTATCTACGTGAACGTCGCCAATTGACTAGCAGCAGTATTTATGTGGAAAGGTACGGAAGTTTGTCTTTGTTTTTTGTGTTTGTGACTGCGGTTTCACATATATAAAACGTACACTACACTGAACTACGTGCTTGGGAAACAAATGTTCTTTCTTTGTTTGTTTAGATTTTTTCTTAAATGAACGATTGACAACTTGGAATGTATCGTGCACATAAATAGCGAAGAGTCGTCGTCGTCGTCGTCTCTTAAATGCGTAAGTACAAACGTCAGTTAAATAACAAATTGTCTTGGAAAATCCATGTATCTATTATGACTATCCGTTTCGGGCCGTTCCATCACAAGCCGTCATTTTCGAGCTCTGTTTTATTCCATATAGGGAAATAGGCGACGTATTTAATTCGAAAGGCTGGGCTGAAATTCAGTTAGAGTTCTGCCTTCTAAGCAGAAGTCAAGCTTTGTCATTATAAAATTATACAGTAAACACTTGTAGGATAACCCAGAAAGAGCTTTTGCTAGAGAGTGCGCACTCTTTGAAAGGACCTGGCGTTTGGCTCCACTACGAGGACCGTCTCGTCGGAACGGCCTAATGTCGGGTTTTTAGCCTATTTGGAACCACAATAACCATAGCTGGCACACCTGTGCTAGAAGGATAAGTTAATTGCGGCTAAGTTTCTATATATATATATATATATCATGCTGTGATCTTTTAAATGCTAAATATACTACTCTTCCTGATTTTGTTGGTGACGAGTTTAAGAATGATATGACCTGTTGAAATTTATACAGTTCAATATAGTGTATTCTTGTCAACTCTTAATGCAGCTTAGTTGCATATCCAATGTATGGAACTGAGGAAGTCAAGGGTTTCGTCACGATGCTTATTATAAATGAAGCTGCAGTTCCTAAAGAAGGTGGCTGAACACATGAAGAAAATGAATGGTTTTTTCGGGTCACTGAAAAATATATCAGTAGTCGATTGAACTTATGACATGGTCATAGTTTTTGTTGTGGATTATTTCCAAGCTCAGGAAATAGTTATTTACAATAATATCTACCTCTAAGCATGGGATGCTGACAGACGCATGTGCCTTAGATTATGATTTCCTCATACTGTTCGGTCGTAATTAGAAGCTGATGTCGATGCTCCACAGCCGTTGGAATATACTCACCAACCTAGAGCGTCTTTTTTAGATTTTGTTCGTATTGCCTGTAAGTCCCTTAACGTAATTAGTATTGTATGTTAAACGCTAATGAATATACGCTGATTCCTACTAATTAGTTCTTTTCAATTTCGAGCACTATCAATATAGATACGCATCGAATTTTTAACCTTTGAAAAGCATATATTGATTAACTTACTGAGGTATAATTTTGGAATTTGAGCAAGTTGCTACAATTGTTAGGGTACTATATACCATAATCAATTTTATAGATAATTGTGTTTTGCTTAACTTAGATCATTAAAGTAGAGTTTCTAAATTATTTCACTGGCCGTATAGGCGGATTTCGTACAGCGTCGAGTTAATACGCTGTCGGGAGTTTTCGACATAGGGCCGTAGGGGTTTAAGCAAAAAAGTAACAAAAGCATGTATCTTAAAGGCATTCGCATCTACCTAGTTTCTTAGTATTCTAAGAATAGTACTGATTTTATAGGGACATGCTGCTTGTAGGGGGGAATCGGTGCCAGTTGTAGAGTGCATTTAGATAATTACGAGCGAACAGTGAAGGAGATTTGCATTCGGTTGCAGCCCGTAGGAGACCCAAATGACCTCTAAATAAAAGATTTAGAGGCCCGAATCCCATCTTAGGAAAGTCAGCTTATAGCCTAACCAGCAATGATGCTGGCTAGGCTATAAGACACTGCACGACCTTAGCAGACCTCCTAATTCGGAATTATATAAACTGGCTAATTATATCATTAACATTGAATGCGTGAAGCCCTGATATTCGCTAGTGATGACTGTTTCATAGTTGTGCCAACTATGACCTGGTGGTGTTTACGGGTAGATCTAGCAATGCTTAACTTGTTCCTTGACGCGGACACAAGTATTAGAAAAGTTTCGAATAACTATTTTTGATTTGCGTTCAAAGTTATTTTTTACACAAATACGTTTTAATCCGATCCTCTATCTAGTTACTACGGCGTTTGAAACGGCAACTACATTTAGAAGGACTCACGTCTGTACGTGTACTTTATGACGAGTAGATCCTCGTCCGACTTTTCTGTCGTCAACATATTCGTGGATGTAACAGGGACGTCCTCTCCTTAGAATAAAAGTAATTGTTCATCAAAAAATCCAATTGCATCGATTAAGGCAGTTGCTGTCAGCTTTGAAACCTACATCGTTCCTAAGTCAGAATCAGAATTTTATGGGTAATTGCAATAGAGTAAAATGAGATTTCTACCGCGTGCTATGACGTATAGAGAAACGGCGACTAATCCATGTGCACGGTTGAGTTGAGTAATAGAAGGAGTTTACGGTAACAGCGTTACTGATGAGCTTTTTACCGTCTTCTACGCTAGTAAGTGTTTCCTCTGCCAATGGAACCTTTAAGCTCTTATTTTCGTTTTGAATCGCTAAGTTTGACCCCTTTGGAAAGCGCCTCTTGACCTACCGTGAAGCCATCCAATGATATTTGATTAGTATATAAAATCTAGCAGATTTGCTTTTGTGTTTATTATATATGAAAACAACATTCGGAATTTTATATACTACGGCAGCTATTTACTACTCAGGTACTGAAAAAACATGATAAACGCTTCTCTAACTTGGATACGTTGGGTGGTACTAGAACACTTTTCCTTACTATCTACTGAACGCAGCCTAGATAGCGTTTGTGTAACTCAATATATAGTAGATACGTAAGTGTATTCCGACTTTTCCACTTCTGGAAGCTTCAGCTATCAACTAACTACCTGGAATAAACGATAAAGAGAAAGAGTTTGAAGTGCAAATCTTTGGAGGCGCTCCGGGCCTGAACCACGAAGTACACATACATTAAAAGCTAGGTATCTTGCTGTAAATAACATTTCCTGCTTTCAGAATTAGAATGGATGACCAGATGATGGCGACGGATAAACTGGTATCGACACTCCAAATAGATCAGGTTCGATCTTCCGATTCAGGGGTCATCGAGTGTACCGTGACCAATCCGTATGGGCGGGAGAGCATCCACACGCGACTCGTTGTTCAAGGTATCACTGAAAAGTTATTATCTAATCAAGTTTTATTAAAAAATTAATTATTATATGCATTAGCTACAACATTACCACATGTGTCGCACAAACAAAGCTAAATCATATTCCTATAGCGACAAATAGTTGCAGAAACTACTTTACAAAGTTGACTGATGAATCAATCAGGGAGGCGGTCAATAAATAATTTGTTTTTTTGCTCTCAGATAAGCCCTCACCGCCGACGAAGTTACGTATCATTGAAACAACTTCAACGTCCATTACCCTTCAATGGGAGACCCCTCCGGATGGCAACAGTCCGATTAAAAGCTATGTCATTACCTATCGTCAACAAGGTAATCCTCTCGGAAACTATACCTTAAACTACTAATACAGTGCAATGAAATGTTGGCCTCGGTTTTGTAAGCGTCATGTTTATAGTGGTTGTAGACTTGTCGATTGATAAATATCCGTGCATCGACGTGGGTGCTCATTTTGATCGAGGCGTTCCCTAGATAAGTAATGGGACAATCTTTAAACGGATTGCTAGTAGAGGGAGTTACTTATTGCGGGCTTTTTTGATTCACTCTGTATAATGAATCCATTTCATTGATGACTGCTACTTCCTCCCTGACTCAGCAGGATTCTTTAAGATCACAACAGGACTGTGGGCTGAATTGATTTTGTTGATGTTGATGACGGTGGCTGATCAAATAAACCTCATCCAAACAAATATAGTCAATGAGGGTTTGAGCGATCAGTATTCTAAATGCATTTGTCTTTTTCTGAAACGTAACTAACTGCAACTTCAATTTGCTAAATTGAATTTTTGTATCACTTGAACAAGATTCAAGCAAAGCAATTCATAGATAGATATTTAGGGCAACGTCGGTGCATTGTATAATGTTCGTTTTATGTAATTAGTCGAGAAGCTAAAATAGCAGGACTACGAAAACAACTGGATACCATATTATTTAGAGCGAGATAAGTTTCTTTCCGTCTGGTCTTAAGTTATGCTCTCAAATGTACGTATTGGAAACGTAAGCAAGTATTATTGTTAATTATTTGAAACTTGAAGTCACTCTCTTTGTTTCGATAACGGTATCGCCGGTAAACACTTGGATCAGACGCCTCGCTCGCAGCACGGGACGATCTCTGTCTATGACCTAGGCCATAACGTGCTCCTAAGATTCCTAAAAATCTACGGAGAGTCGATCGAGCTTACTAAATGAAGCAATTCCCGCGGGGGTATTACGGGGCGTCGATATTCATTTTATCATTAAGTGTCAAAAGCTATGATAAAAACCTCACTTAGCAGATAACACTTCAGGAGATATGTAATTATCTGATGAGAAATACTAGAGAGGCTATGTTACTATCTTACTTAGCTCGCATCAAACGACCGGAAAATAACTGAAAAAAAAAAAGAACTCATATCATCAAAGATTTCAGCTAGTTACATTTAGTTCCTCAATCATGAAATGAAATCGCTTTAGGCATACCTACTACAGTCAGCAAGCTAAAAATAGTCTGAAGACGTTAAATTAAAGCCCTGTTCTATCATCTGTCAAGTGCCCCAACCGCCAATGGGGGAAAAATGAGCAAAATGCCGAAAAAACAGATATCACTTACGGAAAATGACAACGTACTATTAATTATCGAGCCAATCAATTATCTAGACAGAACTGCAAACAGAGTCAAATTTTAGTTTAATATATAATTACATTACAGTAAGCGTCTGAAATAGCGACCGTTCATCATACCCTACGCCTAATACCGACGAAGTACGAGTAACACATGCTTTAAAAAATACTGAGCATTTCCAGCTAACGAAGGCTACTTTAGTAAAAGGAATTATTATAAACACAAACGAAAAAGTCAAAAAAGTTTTCTGGATCAGACACTTGACCTGACAAACCTTTGCCACGTTAGGGGATCGCAGGGTTTAAGCAATGGGCTGCCTAAGCGTATCGAATGATCGGCGACTTGCATGTTCCAATGGAGACATACGGAAATATCGAAGTGTGCTAAATTAGTTGCCCTCATAGAGCTTGAATTCTACTTCGCCTCATTTTGTCTCAAGCGAGGTCTTGGAAATACCCGACATCCTCAAAAAGACATCTTTCTTTATATTTATCGGTTGTTTAAATCCGAGACGCGGATGTATACATGTGCCAATAAAACAAGTCGTACCTTTGTCGGTATACGTCTTATGATTAATGGGACATTTGATGTAACATCAACCGGCAAAAAATTATCAGTCCACCAGGACGATCGAACATGTTTGAAGAGATATATATACGTTATAGTTGTTCAGAGCTGAAGCTTGTTTCGGCATTATGTTAGCTATATGCGCGTCTGGATGGCAGCAGTTGAACAGCCCGAAGTTTTACGTACTTCCGGATAACCGGCCATAATGGAATATTTTAGGACAACTTCATTTTGAAGGTAAATAAGTAAGCAAGCGTAACAATTAGGATTATTCGTCATTTGACTTTTCTTCTTCATGATAATTTAATGCGGGTATTAAGCAGGACATAGCAGATTCTTCTCCACACGCAATGCCCTTGTTTATCTAATTAAGGCGATATCTTCTATATTTATTATTTATTTTAATATTTAATATTTATTGACGTAACATTGGGAAATCACGATTTTCCGCATCTTTCTACTTGAACGGTGAAATGAAAATCAAAACCATACGTCAACCGTATAATACGTTGCCGTTCCGGAAGTTACGCGCGTCTTGAAATTACGTAATAATGCAACTATAACGATTATGTTTTGTCATCATAGCCGACAGTTCGACGCCGGAAGAGTCGATCTTATCACAACATCGTGCAAGTTTCGTATCAGACGATGGGTCTCAAAGCGCTACCATGAAAAATCTCTTGCCCAGAACAACGTACCAGATATCTGTTGCGGCTAGCAACGATATTGGCACTTCGCATACTTCCGACACTCTCAACGTAACTACCAAAGTCGACCGTAAGCATCGTTCTATTCTCATAATTAGGTAACTACTTTGCGGCATCGCGGTAGCAGACCGTCACCCTATGTCTACGTATTTTCTCCTCTTTTTGATACAATATCACATGTCGACATGCTAGAATAATACCTTATATTGCTTCTGGTAAAAAGGGCGCTATCACTAACAGTTTGATGTACTCTTACGGTGTTTGTAGCACCTCAAAAACCACCACGAGATATCGAAGTACTCCCGGTCAGTTCCTCAAAGCTGCGCGTTCGATGGAGGGTAAGAATGACGCGACTACCTGTATATATACATATATATGGAGCGCTTATATTGACAATGGAAAATTAAAGTCAGCCGATCCTCTAACTAATAATATAATAGTACATAGAAAGGAGCGCAGCGCTGTTAAGAAAGGAAGCTTTTTCTTCCCCAAACACAGACACCACCTTTATGGCCGCGATGACATCAAACTCTCGGTAAAAAGTCAGACATCTTACGCCGCTTTGATGATGATGACCTGATTACCCAATAAGTTGTAACCTAACCTAACCTAACCTAACCTAACATACATTTACAAAATTCTGCCCCTTTAATAAAAAGGCTAAATTGCCTCTTTCGTATATGCACGTAAAGCTTTCAGAAGTATCACCACATTTCCCATATAGTCAGTGAACTATAAATATACATTTTGAAATAAACAATTGTGGTTAATCGGACGTATCCCTCAACGTACAATTCGGATAGAATACCAGGACTTTCAGTGACGTTTGATTATGATATCGTTTGACAACGCTGAGGAATAATTCGGAACAATTATCCTGAGCGCTTTCTGGTAAATATGGCACATCTTTTCGTCGGATCACTCGGGCGATTCTTATTGACTTACTAAATGGCAAATACTCTGAGAAAGCTTGATAAATTCATTGTCCTTTAAATCTGTTTGGATCCATCAAAAAAACATGTAAGTAAGTTCATAATATTGATCAGAGTTGATTCGGTGTTAAACGAATTATTGTTTCTGCAGCGTCCTCTGGATCCACCCTCCGTACCGATCGGAGGCTATTACATTGGTTACCGCGCTAATCAGGAATCGGTATTCGCATATGCAACACACTCACTCTTGAATTTAGCACCCCGTGACGTAGAGGAGTTCTTTGTAACAGGACTCAAGAAACGCGCGAACTATTGTGTTATAGCACAGGCCTACAACGAACAAGGGAATGGCCCTTCTTCGAAAGAAACCTGCGCAACAACGTTTGAATATGGTATCCGTATGAATAGATTTTGCTCGCTTGCCTTACTGTTGGATGGGATAAGATCTATTTAGTTTAAGTTACTGATTGACTTGAGCTCTTAAAATTTATATTTTTAATGGGAATATATTAAGTTCGTAACGAACTTTTTGTGGATTTAAATACAACAAATAGCCTCGGTAGTCCTATTAAACAATCTGTGAAGCTTCACTGTCAGATTAAAAGTTACACTATTTTATCTATTAATAGTTTTTTAGTATAAAAAAAAACCTACCTATATGTTCTTACTAAGGGAAAAAATTTGCCAATGTATTGATTGACGTGACAGATCCACCAGAGTCGCCTCGCTTGAAGCTGATTTCCTCAACGGCCACATCGCTCCACATATCTTGGGAGGCACGCCCTTCTGATAAGGTGCAGGGCTTCATCGCACACTACAAACACGGCAATGGAGGCTTCGTAGAGGAACGTCTCAGTCGTCAGCTTAGCTCTAAGTTACTGTCGGGTCTGCAATGTGGCACGACCTACACAGTCTATTTGACCGCGTACAACGATGTCGGCCATAGTGAGCCAAGTGAATTTCTCGAAGCTGCCACGAACGGAAAACGTATGTTACGTGACGGTGGCTCTCATGACCGCTCGATAATGATACGCGTTTATTTCTCCTATATGAATTCATAATTGTAAATTGTAGGTGCCGCAAAATAACATGGTTCTTCGGTAACTTCGGTTTTTATGTCACTGTTCGTAGCTGTTTCAAATGTCCTCTAAACGCGAAACATAATATTCTGTATCGTTTTTAGTTTGGATAGGTACTATACGTATATGCACATACCAATGTTTTAAAGATAAATGGTTATGAGCTTCATAGTAAGAGAGAACTTTTAGTTTCCCGAACGAAGACGTTGCTTTGAGAGATCGAACAACATATAAAAGTAATGTCAGTTTGAGTTTTTAGATTCGTAATTGAATTTGAATGATTTATAGCGAGGATAAATAACGAGTTTATGGTAATGTCAAATAATTGTGTATGGTAAACAGCTCCGGTAGCACCTGCGGTAGAAGCACTAGTGGCTGACGTCAATCAGACAGCGCTAAAGTTATCCCTTAGCGCATGGCGCGAAGCAGGCTGTCCTATTCTATTCTACGAGGTACGCTACAGGCCGAGAGATTCTCAAGGTGATTGGATCGTTTACTCTAACCACATCCCACGGGAACAGCAGGTGAATTTACTGGATAACTTCACCCCATTTTAGGCATGTTATGAAGATAATAGTTACCTACTTAAAAGCCGCTTATGAATTGGAACCGACAACGCCGATCAAGTGCATCTGTGAACGGCTCGGTAGATGCAGGTCTCGTTTCTGGATTAAGCATGTTAATGGAACGTTCAATTCTGAACTAGAACCACTCATTGCCTTAAGCCGGTTCGGCCCTTACAAAAATCGTTTCAAGGCCCAAACCTGTTCGCACTGTGCACAGGCTCAATTCTATGATACCTTTTGAACAAATCGCCATCTTGGCTTGTGTCGCAGTTGTTTTGAAAATTCGTGATATTCCTACAAGAAAGGCATTGGTGATAACATGACAGAAGCAAAACGCTTCTTATGCACTTTTAGGCACCTCAAGAGCACCTATTGTGCCTGTCCGATTGCCTTTCTAAGTTGTTTAGATAGTATTGTAGTCAATTAAAGAAAACATGACTGTAATTCATACTTTCAGACTGTTTATATCGCAGAGCTAACACCGAGTTCCTGGTACGACCTCTCTGTATGGGGTTATAGTGAAGCAGGGCATTCAGAAGCTGCGTACCTTGTGGGTACTCTTACGCCTGACGGAAGAAGGCCGCCTCCACCACCACAACGGATCAACACCGACACAGCGACACAACATAGAGGGCATCTTCAGGGCATTCAGGTAAACGAACAAGTCAATAGCCTTCATTTGTCCTAGGTGTATCTTGTGCCACTCGCGCATACAAGCTTATGTTTATTTTACGCATTCTAGATACGCACATACAATATCAAGCCAATACAACTGATGCGACTTTTAGGGCTAGTGATGAGCCATGTTTTATAGTAATGGGAAACACAATTTGGCCAAGCTTTTTCATTTTGGCCAAACAGTTTGCATTGTGCCCTGTTCTAACTACGATTTTGGCATATTTGCGTTTCCTATATAAAGACGCAAATCTATAAAAATACTAGAAAGTCTAGCGTTTGGAATGTATTACTTACTTTATTCGTGTATTTTAAAGAACGTTCCTTCTTCCGTAAGGCCTGTTTACCAATACAAGAACGTGACGTATATGCTTTTAAACCGAGTGTCTGTTCAGTTCCCATCAGTATTAGAAAAGGGGCTGGTTTTCGTCTGCCTCGGGCAGTTTTTCATGATGCTCTCTGGAGGCATGCCCCCTCTCATTTTCTCCCTACATCTGCAGGTCAGGTCGACAATGCTCTAAGAGCAGCCCACTCGGTTGCTCCTTCCCTTTCTACTATCTTTGACATCTGCCACCTCCCCTCTGATCCGATCATCACTTGGCGCTGTTGCAATTACCATGAGACCCGAGCTCTCATTATCGACAACAATCATCAAAGGCACACAGTAAAAAGCCAGTAGCAAGGCTTCTAGCCCGAAGGATTGTTGACCCAAAGGCAGTTAGCCACGACGAAGGTTCCCATTGAGGATAGGATAGCTAAGGAACGGGGCAAAAAAAGAGAAACTGTATACTTTAGGCTGGAAAGAGGTCAATAAAGAACCTATGCACGATATCACGACAAAACGAATAGTGATCTCACGCCGATGCAGACTGTTTTTTAGATTTCAATATGATGCCCCTTCGGCCCGCGCGGATTATCTTGTCAAATGATCCCGCGATTTCAGAGCTTCAATAGTTCAGTTCGAGCTGAGCCACATAGTAGGCGTTTTCTGCTATGCGAAATAGATGAGATTTTAGACTATTTTGTTATCTCATAATTGAAAAAAGGCACATTTTGACCCTTCAGAATATAAGTATATTGCTGATCTAAATCGGTAAAATAATCTGAATATGCATACAACTAAGGCGTTACGTTATCTGTGATTATGGGGCAAATTTCAGGGTGGCGCATGGATGGTGCCCCTCATCTGTGTAGTGGCAGCCATTGTCGTCATCATCGGAGTCATTTCGGTGCTGGTGCTTTCCACGCGAAAACGAGATCAAAGATTACAGGAACTATGTAAGACTTAGTTACCTTGCTGAGGGTACATTATCTGAACGTATGAAACGAAATATGACAAAAAAGCCGAAGTTAGTAAAGCTCTCCTTAAGATGAGATAGCGCTGAATTGAATAGATTGTGAGTCCGTCTTTACGGCAAGCGACAGGTCATCCACAAGGTAGAAACATTAAGGATAGGCTTCAGTTTTTTAGAGCGTAGAAGGATTTTAGATCTGTAGCTAACATGGTCCAAAATGTAAACCGAGAGACCCTATACACTGAGACAAACTAATTTGGTTTCTTAGTTTCTCTTTTATTCTGTTAATCGTTTAATCGATTTATTGCCAGAATTCACTCGAAAATAATTACTTTTTTCCCTGTCTGGAACCTCTAGCTTTGGAACTTGAATTCGATGTAAGATTTCATTCAACTTCAAGGGGAACAGGATAAGCAAGTTTAACAAACAACAGATACACATGTTTTAATTGAATATTGCGTTGCTGATGAAGATTAAAAGTTGGAATTGTACACCATTTTGAATAATAACCTTCTGCTATTTTTCTGCTACCATTACTCTAGAAGGTCACAAGTGTTTTTCATTAAAATTAGCTTTATTAACAGATCGGAACAGATCGGTAGTACAAGTTCCAGTCAATAAGGTGGATGTGTTCAAATTTCCTATCTAAGTAGATTCTCTCGGGTAGCTAGAGACGAATGTGATCTGTCATAGAATAATAGAAAACATTTACCGGTCGATTTTTTTTGATTTTGTTGGTTATTACAAGTAGAATTCCAGGCGGCAGCAAGTCATATTCGGTTATCGTACTCCCATCTATTCTGGACTTTAGCACAGATTGTAGAGTATACGCTCTACTAATTCTTTATTAGTACATTTTCGTCGAGCGTTCTTTTGTAGACAACTTCTTTTAAACTAAAAGTAATTGGAGGCTTGGCGTTTGGTTCTCTAGCGATCTCATGGCTGCCATCGGTGTTGCTTAATTTGGTTTTAGCAAATCAACTTCTATCTGATTAACCACTACGAAAAAATCTATCTACGAAAAAAGCGTATGAAAGTGTCTAGAGCCGGAAATGACAAAGCCATTCCTTCGGATAACGTTTGCTGACCATAAACGGTACAACTTTTTTTTAACATAAAAAATTGAAAAAGAGATTCGTCCTTAAGGCGCCTTATGTCGGGCCTAAATAAATTACTCCAGCAATATATGAGCGTTACTGCCAAATCTCGGTATTCAAATGACACCGACTTATAGGTGACTACAGAGCTACTCAGATGGATTTAGCCTAGAGATGCTTAGATTAGACAATACCAATTGAATTCATACACGAACTAAACTCAGCCATCGTCCGTTTGTAGCCTTTTTATAGTAGCGACAAAGTATAATGCGTAGTAATTAGGACATCGTTACTTTGTTCTGTGATTACAGATAACCAAACAGATCCTGGTAACTCAATGACATTAAAGACCTACCCAAGTATGGGGCAAATGGGAGGTGGAGCCATGATGGGCACAATAGCTAGACACAATGCTGGCACGATGGCCTCTTGCAAGACACTTTCGGCCTGTAGCAAGCAGTGCAATGGATCCACAATGGGCCCGGCCTTTTATTACCCCGCTAACTACTCGGCAACAGTTCGTGGAGAAGGACAACTCTACCCGAATCCTACAGCGAACGGCGAAGATGATCGCCAGCATACGTATGAAGATCCTTGCAAACTTAAGGTATCTACCTTTACGTTTATCTTCACTTCAAAGAGATGCCTTATTTTTTGTCCTATTTTTTTTGACGATATAGATACTCATTGAAATCGATTTATTGCTGCATTTTGGGACATAAGTAACATTCTTCGTTCACATAGACCGTATAGCTAGCTATGCGTTGTTAACGAGATTCGACCTCCTAGAGATAGATAAATTGGCGTATTGGGATGCACATACGTATTTGAAATTTACAAGATCTATCATATCTTAATACGATGTGCTATACTTACGTGAGCAGACGTATCTCTCATTTATTGGTAAACAAAGGTGAATGCTTGGCAGCTATTCCCCGCAGCCTTATACAGATGTGGACCAGGTTACTTAAATCCAAAAAAAAAAAAAAAAAAAACCTCAAATAAAATTGATAATGAGAGTATAACGTGAAGCCTTGAAAAACGTTTACGTGTTTCTTATTTTTTAAAGAATCGATGTGTTCCAATGTGCTATATCTATAAAAGTGTCCGCTTTGTTAGGGCAGGCTCAAAAACTGGGTGCGACCAAGTGGACACGATGCAGAATGCTAAAGCATAATGGCATAAATTACTTTTTTCCTGGAAACCTGGTCCTCTGGCCAAGGCACAGTCTGCTTGCGCTGTCTATCTACATTTCGCTTAGGTTAAAAATAACCACGTGGTCCGTGACTTCCTACACATCTTTGTTCCTCTAGAACGTTAAAGCTAACATGTCCGGACAAGTTTCTGTCAGGAGAAACTCCATTTAGGATGGTCTTTTCACTTTGTTGTATAGAAAAATTGTCTAAATCATGGGCATAACGGTGGTCTCCGGTTAAATACCTTTAGCGCGTTTATAAAAACCAATACTTCAGAGACTATATTATTGCTCCTGAAGACAATCTATTATTCAATTAGTATCAATCGTACCTAGTAAAGTTCTTCAGTTGTTTCGAGAGGCAGAAGACAGGGTTGAAGTTAATATTTTAATGTTGAACAGATTTACTGAAGCGCTACCGAGGCAGTTAAAATGGAATCTATCAATGCCTCCTTTGTCTACTTTGCTGCCAGCTACTTTGCTATCGATAAAAACGACAACATCCTCATTCAGTTTCATAGCTGAAAATCAATCCAGATACGTAGGGCGAGAAGGCCTCCCATGGAGATGGATACCCCAAAAGACTTTTACAATTGCTGAGAAGCAACAAGTCTTTATCACGGCCAACTGGAATGACCAATCATGGGTCTCATTTTTACATTTGTTTCTATTTGTTTTCCTATTCGTTACTGACGCGAGCTGTTAGAATTGTTTCTGACTTGAATATTTGTAGAACGGCTCTTATGCTAACCTAAACCTGTGTCAGAATTCGTGTAATTTTTATGTCAATGTTGATTGAACTGTATAACTTCCAACAGAATCACTACTGATTAGTGGTTTTTTTCAATGAAATATTTTGTATAAGCAGCTAGGTAGTTAGCGATACTAAAAGGGCACTCCTTTTTTTGCGCAGGACAGCGCCTCTAAATCTAATTTTCTTCTTTGATGAGTTGTTTCTATATCTATATAAAAATTATTGATCAGAAAAAAAGGTTCTATTTGTTATAAGCGTCACTCCTGGCGGCTACGTTTCTACAAAACGACCGTCAATTGCTTCGATTATATTTTCAGTTCACTATTTAAACCTCTCACTAATAATTTTCAAAATACCTTTCCTTTAATATGCAAATAAGCTCTATCGTGACGTAAGCGATATGGATATATTTATGCAGGGGCTTAGAACAGCCAACGAGTACAAAACGCGCAAAAAGTCTCAAACAGGGTAACCGTAGTTAGAATAGTTTGTCAGGACGACCCAAATGATATCAATTTCTTCAAAACGACCGTTAATTTCTACTTAAAAAATTCAGATGTATCAAAAACGTTTTTTCGAGCGAATTTTTTACTTTTCGGGTCCGCTAAATTTAAATCTCTATCGGTTTGCCTTTCCGAATTCTTCCTCGACTGTGTATGAAAAATTGACCATAACGTAGATCATTGATTTCGAGCAGAACAATGCCCGTTAAAACAAACAGCCCAGCAATGTTTCGGACAAACATGATGAGGTATAAAAACTGAGATAATTTTTATACCCCACCACGTATAGTTGAATAATTAATACTACAACGCTAGTCGTCACTTTCAAAGCAGGCGCACGTGAGAGTAGAAATTTTTAAACATACATAATCGTTCGTTTACGCGTTTGCATCGATGGTTTGACGTACAACTGAGACATCAAAGTCAAACTTATTTCAACAAGCTAACTTATGATTACTTCATTTGTCACATAGCAACTTGAAGTATTCCACCACAGTCACTCAGTTCGTTCAACCCGAAACTTCAATAAGAGGAGAAAAGCAGCGTTCGACAGCTATATAGTAATAGTACGCAGCTAGTTTCTTTTTGCAAGTTGCTTTACTATACAACCCTTAGTAGTCTAGGGAATACTGGCATCAAAAACGGCCCTATAAAGCCTAAAAGGGCAATGATTTGGGTTACGGTTTTCTTATACCCAATGCTCGAATATTCTCCTTTTTTCCTTTCTCATGCCGAGTGATATATAAGCGGACCAGCTAGATGCGGTGGGTTTTAAGCACTGAAAATACTTCATCAAAGGAATGCGGTTGTCGCAGTTTTACTCGCACTTGGAGCTAGGGACCGTCTATGGCCGGTACCTAATAGTAAAATTGCAAACGGGCTGTTGCCGTAGTTAGTCTATGTTCCTTCCATGCGAATTTTTAATACGAAAGACTTAGCCTTTTCATTGACTACTTTGTGTGGACGGTGCAGCAGGGCCAAAAGTTCTCCGCTATCAAGCTTTCTAGCCGGTCACCATATCCGCTCTCTCAAGCTTGGGGTAATATTGCAATGAAGATCTATATAGCAGACGATCAAGTTAGTAATTGTATCTGGAGGTGTGCGCCGTGTTAGGTGATGTCTCTCAGAGATTATTTCTCTGCCTTACGCTAAAATGCCACTTTCAAAAGTAGCTTAGAGAACTTTGTCCGCTCAGCCACCGGTTTTGTTCTTTAATAGTATCGAACTTTCTTTTAAAGATCGTCAATTTGTTGAAGCTAATTTTTAATTTGCACCAACACTAAATACATTTAACATGATATTAAGCAGCAAACATTAAACAACTTATATTAACCTGGACACCTAGTCAAACAAAAACATTTTAGCTGCTTCTGTTACTTCGATGGCTGCGCATTGTTAAAAAACAATGATCTAACTGTGTGCCCGCATTTCGTTTTGTGTATATATAATAACATGGTCCCAGCAACATACTGCGCTCAGAGCTCTTTCTGGAATAAAAGGGCACTGATAAGGACGTACCTATGCGTCAGAGTAGGCAACGCGAATTAGCAGATACAGCTCAGCCAAATACTTTTATTCATCTATTTCAGAAAATTGAACAGTTTGTTTCTTGTCATTGGTTGGGTAGATCGGATAATATTTGACAAATAGGCTGAATTCGACCGCTTATTGTAACTGTGTCCCTATAAAATCCACCCCAAGCCATTATTAAGAACGCAAGCATCTACTATATGCAGTAAAGCAGACATACATATTACCTGGTAGCGGCAGAAGCGCAGGCAGTTTGTAGTAGCGCTGGCGTAAGGGCAGACCGACCGCGACGGAGCAGGCAATTGAGCGACTCAGCCAGCGCATGAACGAAGCCAATAGAACGACCAAGCAGCAACGGCGGAAACCAGATCTCCCTGCCTTCGGCGGTTCATCTTCTACCGACAGCCGCCATTGCCGCAGTCGACTTCTGCAGAAACCAACCGTTTGCCATCGTCTTCATTTCTCTCCCCGCTTTACGCGTATCCTCATTCCTTGTTCTTCTCTGCTGTCTCGTTCTCCTGTTCTCCGGCTGAGCGTTCAACTTTACCGCATACAGACACCAGGCGGGAGGTCTGTTACCATCATTATGCAAACATAAGGCAGAACGATCTGAAAACTGTGTCAGCCCCGAGAAGAAATATAGAGCAATCTCCCATTATGCAAAAATATAACGACGCTGCTTTCCTTAACCACCGCTCGGCTATCTCGAAAAAAAAAAAACTGTAGTAGTAGCCCGTATGATCTGTATGGCTCTGTCTTCGTTTTTTCGTTGACTTCATCCTTTATTCCACTTGCCTTACTAAGACTAGTTTAATGCAACTAAATTAGAGTTAGTTCGTGCAGAGTGTTCGCGCTTTCCTCAGTTTAGGATTCTTGTTGGTCGTATCCGACCGAGGACGGGCCTCCTCACGTTGTGGGCATAGTTAAAAAAGCAGCAGAAACAACAGCAGTAGCATCAGTGTCATCAGGACACACTTGATGGGAGTAGTCCTGACAGAGGAACCCATCGGAGTATCCCTAAGCACTGTACCCGACGGTTAATTCTCGCAGAGAGCGGGATGGGAAAGGAGGGCGAACAGACAGAAAAAAGGGGACGTGCAATGAAATAGTAGGGGATGTCTAAAAGGCACAAGAGAGGAAAGGGCTACGGTGTAAATCACAGGAGCAAACCCGCCCAATTTCGATTCGTGGACAATCAACAGACAAGAAACCAGAAGAGTATAGATTTTTTTTTCGAAGGAACGTATCAGTGTCTTCTCGTGTACGTACAGCAACGGGCCAGATTTCCGAGTTTCCGAGCAACTCTGGAAGCATACGCAACTGGAAAGGAGGCAGCAACTCCCGTTAATCTCTTGGACTCAATGTTGTGATATCAAGGGCAAGTTTTTCGTAATTGGTTAGCCTGACGACTTTTCACCAGTTCCGTATAGCTCTACAGGTACTGCTCAACCAACACCAACATAGGTTACACTTAGAAATGCCCTATAGGGGCGAACACTGTCAACATGCAATATTCAAAAGCGAGATTCATTAAACGTGCACTGAGTTCGAATTGCAAATATAGCACGACGGCAAACGTCACAACGATAGCGCTTTCGTAATTTGAATGTAAGTTATCGATACATAAAGCTTTTTACATCGGGAATACTTAGTTGGACATTTACCTATTAAGTAAAGGGAGCACAATGTAGAGCAGTACAGCACAAAAGTATAACAGAATAGCCTCAATTACAATCAACACCAGCAAAGCTATTTAAAAATTAGGAAAAGCTCAACAACGTCTTTGATCATCGTGCAGCTTTTTACAAGCTGCCATATTAAGGCAGCAATCTGAACCTTACGAGAACGGCTGGGCTTGATCGGGCACCTATGAGATCGATAAGATCGCAGCCTATAACTGATCCGATACAAGAGTGTGTCGCCTGTTTTCGTGTCTTGTTAGCGTTTCAAGTTTAGACGAGCACTCATCATTCATAGAAATGTTCGATAACGCCGCAAGCTTTGCGTTCAAAAAATGGCTAAGCAAAAAACAACAAGTCTAGCATTGCGTAGCGACAAAAATTCCAGTCTTTGGTCTGCCGATACTTCAACAGGTTTCAATACAGTATTGGACCATATTAGGGAAAAGAGTGACAACGTACGACTTGTCGTACCCCCCGACACACGCAGATTAATCATAGTCATCAACCATCCCAATTGTATATTTCAGGAGCAACAGATGCGAGCGGCTGCGGCCGCTGCTGAAAACGCGCAGACCTTAAAGCGCAAGGTACAGATGGACTCAGCAGCTTTTGAAGGTCGGTAATGTTTATAGAATTAATAGAATGGATTGTTACTATTGCGTCATAAAAATTAATATCAATTATATCAACTGCATGTCAGTAGATATTACCCTGCAAAAAGGATAGACAACCAGGAAGAAGTAACTTTGAATGGTCAAACGGGACATAATATTACATGAAATTCATTATTTTGTTACGGCGGAACGATCTGCGTAGATAGGCCGTATCACCTTGATAATTCGGTAATTCAATTATAATCTGTATCCGTAAACCATCTACTTGTGTTTCTAAAAAGAGCAAACAATAAAAAGCAAAGCGTTTCGGTATATATAATAAACCTCAATATGTAGGCTAGCAGACCCTAAGCCACTAATAACACTATAATAATAAGCCACTAATAATTCACAGGAGGTAAACATCGTATGCAATATTCAGACAACTCCAACACTCTGTAAGTATCACGCGACGCAGAGCATTGTAGAAAATGTTTCGCATGGCCTTGTCAAGCGATGCTGACGAGAAAACTTAAACGGCCAAAAGGCCCTTGAACCTTTACAACAAACCTATGAAGGATCCTACGACGTCCGGAAATTTCCATCACAGTAGCTGTTTGTATAGGTACTTGGGAGATGGCTCACTGTCTACGATGCTACTAATTGTTACAAGCGCTTAGCAAACCTTTTCATTAACGAATTCCCACTATTTTGCCATTTTTATTGCATAAGCCTTCGAGTTGTGATCGCAACAATTTACTAGAGTACTATCAATGTTCTCTCAATTCTTCCTTTAGCTTTCAGTGGTTTAAATGTGTTTCTTTTTCGTCATTTTCATCCCTATATTGTCAAAATTTTTGGTGGGAGGCCTAAATAAATTTGATGGTAATAGTAATCATTGTTAAATAAGCAATTTAACGTGACCAAAGATGATATGCTTTCAGGGAAGAACATTCACCACCGTTTTTGGGTTCAGGCGGGCAACGTATGTGTGGGCAAGGCAGCATGGACGAGTTTGAAGAAATGTCTGACTTCGGGGAGAACAAACAGGCTTGCTATACTTCGTACGGTTATAAAGGCAAGTTGGCTGTTTTCTACACGGTTTTGTATTGGGCTTCTATGACGAACGACGACCTGTGAGTCCCTTTGTAAAGGCAAGGTGGAGGTTGGTCATACATTTGCTAGTGGACCGATCTATAAGGTAACCAGCAGCTAGCTCATGCCGCCTCAAGGTACTTTTACCTATTACCTTGTACGCCAGCCAATTCGTTATAGAAATGGCAATTATGATCTGATTTTCTTCTTCTTCATGTCGAGATGTTTGCATGCAATATTCAAACTCACTTCGATTTGGATAAATGGCAATGTGTTTGAATTGGTTGAACTAAGATAGGCCCAAGCCTGGCATGATGGACGCAATAGCCTTACATTGATTGTGCATAAGCAAATAAAGAACACGCAAAAGTGCCACGGACTTTTGAGAAAATTCATGTACGCTTACGTTCTGCACTGCGTAGCTAATATTGCATTTGGATTTTGCAGTACCCCGACCCTATCCATCGACGATCAACGAGGAGTCCTCTGTATATTCGGATTGTACATACCGAAGCTCATGAGTGAGGAGCTGCATTATGAGTGTCAAGGTGTAGGTGCTGCCGTTCAGGCAACCGCCCAGTTATGGTGGTTCCTTCACACGAGCCGGTAACAACAGTGTAGTTCAATATACTTTCCGATATTTGAGGCTAACGGTCTCTATCCAGAAGTGCTTCCATTTATTTTCAGCTAAACATAATTATTTTAGGCGTTAAATTGTCGATAGCGAGGGCACCATATGAGATCGAAATGGATGTCGACAATGAATCTTTCAGTAGGGCGTTTATTGCTGCCAGAATGACCAAGTTTGGGTGCGAAAGTGTGGCAAGGTTGCCGTGAAAGGGAAATTTACACAGGACCTTCTGGATGTCAGTAGACGTACGAGCGTGCTTAATGCATGCCATACTTTAGCCCCGCGTCATGAAAAACAAACATCAAGGACGAAAAATAGGACAGGAATTAAGAACAGCAATGAGGTAAATGAAGAAATAAGGAGAAAGACCACCGCTGCCGCCCTTTTCAGCTCTGGGAACTTCTGAATGATGAGCTTGTCCAGCAAACAAGTATCACAAAACCACCGAATGACTAATTATTATCATTATGTAAATACTAATTATTAACTATAACGATTATCACTATTATTATCACCATTGTCATAGACGTTGAAATATGATGAATGAATGGTTTTGTGTGTGCTGACGGTTTATTATATAGAGATACTGTAAATAGGGATGCGGTTGCAAATCTGGATACTGCCAGATATAGATCATTGCACAACCTGGTCTAATGATAGCATACCGGGATTATGGTAGTTAATAGTTACTCCTGTTCCCCACACCCATATATATATATATATATATATATGTATATATATATGAACACTGTACAAATCAGACCTGACCTTAGAGACTCCAGTTTATCTATAAACCCAATTAATTCTTCCAACCTAAAGAATGTATTTAGAGACCCAGCTAAAATGATTATAATAACGCTGTAGTTAGTGAACCGATTTTAGCCATGGGTATTATTAATGTGGGTCACTGAACAGCCCAGTGTGCGCACGAATTCGCATAGGTACTCCTAAATTGACAAGAGCATACGCGCCCATCACGCGAAGACAGGACCCAAATACACAAATAATATCGAACTTTTATCACTAAAAACTGGAAAATAAACGAATGAATAGTGAATAATACGCAAGAGTAACCAATATATAGAAAAATTAGACTGATTCTCCACAACCATTTAACTTAGGACTTTCTCTCTCTAGGTATTATTAGACAAATATCCGAACTCGCTTTTCTTTTGTTAAAGCTAGACAGTTTACCCATGAATTAAGCGTATGGGTCAATATAGAAGAATCTTATGAAACGGTCTATATAATATTTCTAGTCGCCCCATGGTATTGTTTCGAGCTCAATTAATCCGTAGTTTTTTTTTTCAATTTAAACCAGATGTTATTCTCTCATATTTCATACACACTCTAAACACACTATATTATTTAAGCGGCCATAGGAATATAACAGACAAAAGCATCGTTTCGGGATAACGAACCAAGTCAAGTCACGTTCTTGATATCTTTCTAAATTATTCGAAAATATGCTCAATTCTGTAGATTTATTCAACGACTTTCCCATCAATCTTTGAGGAGCGATACGGTCATTCTCGCCTTCCACCTACCCCCGCCCTACAATAAAGTGCCTTTTATATAATAACGTTGTTGTTTCTGTGATATAAGGAACGTAGAAGTAATAGACAACAGAGCGAGTTCTGTGTAGGTCAGAGTCGAACTCCCAAAAGCCGAACGGCTTATGCAGTACTGCAACGACCCCTTTGGTCAATGGAAATAGACACAGAAAAGAGCTACTAGCTAATGATATAGTACAGAGAATGAACAATAATTATAAACGACAATTTACCATTACTACGACAAAAAACAAGATTAAAAAATAGAGAAAAATTTAGTGACGCTGGACCATATTGGGCGGCACACAGTGTGGCTTAATCGAAAGCGATTAATGTGAGTGGGTGTTGCAAAAAACGACAGCGAGAGTTCTACAGATATCCAGATATGTAATAGGTTGGCAGGTACAATAGAAACATGGTCTGCCGGATAGATGTTTTTCTAGATTTCACACAAAACATATTTGCCCCTTGAAGATAGGGCATGCAAGTAGAAGATCAAGAAATACAAGTATCTTAAAATTCATGCCCAATGTCTAGTTGATGCTAGTATGTTGCCTCAACGTCTATTACAAAAAAAAAAAAAATGGCCCAGCTTATCGACAAGGACACTAAATGAATAGATTCGAGATCAAGTAGAAAGATTTTTCTCATAGCCCAACTTTTTTTGGATAAACTATTACAAATACTGTTAATCCTTGCATATAATAACGTCGATCGAAATCAGTTGTGCCCTTTATAATGCATGTTCGTTGTTTTTCAACTTGGTATCCAAAGGTGGTGCAGTATAATAATGACAATAGGGTGAACGAACTTCCGACTTCATCGGCCAAAAGTTACGTGAGCGACTGAATCGAAGCTTTTACCTTTTTTTAGCCAACCAGCAAAATCGGATACGAACGGCAGAGGTAACAAATCGTTATAACTAGAACAACTACACGTGAAATATCAAGGAACGGGTCAAGAGAAGTTAAGCCGAATTACATTACGCCGAACTAGAGGTAGAGTATGACCCTATAAATTAGTACCATTTAGAAGATTTGGCTGTTAGGAGGATTGGGCACATACCAAGTTAGAGTTCTCGATGACTTGAAATGAAAACTCGAGGAAGTTGTATCTTGCCGAAGTATGAGGTCCCCATATGGAGACCCATTGCACTTCAAAAGCCGAAACTTCCGCCTTGGATGCGCAATGACCTAAATAATACAATTTCATAGTGGCTGAATTCCTTTGCAAAGACTCTACCAGAATACGTTCACAGGTGTCAGAAAGAGAACTAAACGGATAGGCTAATTGTTTGAGAATTACCCTTAAAACGATGTATGAACTAGACACGCCGATCTATAGCATCTGTCACTGCGCGTTTTTCTAATAGTTAGAAATTTGCGAGACCATTAAAAGCGCTTAAGGGTTTTGTGATATTTTGTCAGTGATGTGATCCTCTTTGACTCCCAAAAGCTTCCTGTAGATGTCCGTTTCTGAAGGCAATATTTCAGTAGGTGCACCAGTACACGCCAAGACCCGACAAAACCTAAGCTAACGTATTCATTTAAACTCATGCCAATTAAATGAATCTATTCAAATCGCGCACCGGCGATATCGGGAAAAGAGTCTTGTGCTTTGAGTGTTGGCTATTGGAATGAATGTGGTCCAACCAATTTTATAAAAGATTTTCTAGTGTGAAATTGCTTGAATGAGAGGTGGGTGCGTCAAGTCGATCGTAAACAACATGTAACAATCGCCGCCTAATCGCGCTAAATAGTAAATAAATATACTCTGATCAAAATGAAGGGGTGCGCTATAGCTCAGATCCGAGTGCTCAGTGGCTGAATGCGTTAGGAAATGGAGTTCGCATACGTGTTACTACGTGTTCTACCGCGCGTTGACTTCGTGCATAAACTGTCGCTCTCCGCTCGAAACTTCCCAAATGAATATCGGGCCGTAGGGGAGCTCTGGTCTGCTCAACACAGTGTTCTTCTGACAGATCAACAAGACAGTAGATTACGGAAAACAACAAATCAACAAAACATATAAACTACTGCTATTGTTAATACCACCACAACTACAGGAGTGTGTGTTATTCGTGGTAACAGTTCAGTGATTAGCATGCGCTAAGTTGTATTTACTGGATGATGAGGATCCTAAAAACGAAAAGTGTAAAAAAATAAAAAAATAAAAAAAAAACGACCGTTGCCGCCTTTAATAGGACGAGCAGTGAACGTCATTCTGACTATCGTTAACAACTGTTATGAGGCTCACCTGAGAGCATGGCGTCCACTGCGATACCGAATGCCTGTAGGTGCGAGTGAGGGTCAGGCCTCATAGCGTTTTGCTCTCTTGTTATTCAAATACAGAAAAAGGAGAGAGAGGTGAGCGATAGCTATCAGCGGAACACAGACGATTTCCCCTGTTCAGTAAGCGGTATGTTAAGCGAACATAAGTAATGCTACTTGGAGAATGATAGTGTTAAACATCCTTAATTATGAAATATATTATAAAGGTAATAATTCTAATTATAAATAGCACCACAAATGACAGTATCATTTTGCGAAGACTTTTATGGGCCGAAGACGGTGGCGGCATCATCGGTAACGAACGGCAACCAAGCACAACAGCTACATAATGATTGTGCCATTAACTATTAACAATAACACTAATAATACTAATTAATATTATTAAATGAAAGGTAATAAACATTTTGATGAGCCAGTTTTTAATAAATAAACTCATTGCCTTCATTACGTTAGTATAGATCGATGTGTATGAAATATCGTAGGAATTTCATATGGGTTTTACTCACAAGCACTGATCCTTTGTGTAAGTCAGCTGCAGTGGCCGAACCGGCAAAACAGGTAGGTAGGTAGGTAGGTAGGTAGGTGTATAAGAAACAGACACGAGTAAAGGTGTCGAATAATTATTTAATGTACAGTCTAGAGCATATAATGGAGTAGTCGAGTTCATATTTGCTTTTTCGCGTACGATGACCGTGGCTTAATTCGGCCTAACTCTATCTCCGACTTAACGCCTTTCCCAAAACGTTTCATTTGTCTTCTACTGAATTTCCAACTATTTCCGAACAACTAGCTCACGCACTTGTATATATAAATAAATACTATATATATAAAATATAGTATCACGCATACTCATGGGTGTTCCATGCAAAATTTCTTGGCAAACATATCATGTAATTACTCGCCCGTTGCTACACATATATAGCCTAAATACTGAGACTTGTTTTCCAGCTTTGACACATTTTTATGCGAAACTCTTTTGCTTGCATGTCAGACATCAGCCAGAGACGTATCTCTCAAACCTACATCTCTTTTCTGTAACTATATGTGATTTAATTACTATTTCTCTATGTGACCCGCTCTTGCGATCAACACAACGTCTTTTTTGTAGCAATTTCACCTAGGGTACAAACAAGTACGGCAAAGTAAGCTAAATGCGTCAAAGGTACTTGCCGCCATCTTTCACGGTGCCTTTTTTGACAAAATTTTTTCTGATGACCTTCGTCCCGTCACTTGTGGCAGGTTGACGTTTCGTATGACTAACCTAGTGACTAACAGTATTGAGTTCCGTGAAAATACATTGGGCGCCAGTTCTTTTGCCAGCGATACCATTTTCATAAGTTCTCTGGCACAGGTGTATACGACTTTAAAGATCTCTTTTGAAACAATAATCCATCATAAAACCGACTCGTCAATTTTCACAGTCGTTTAATTAGATTTTTTAGAAAATGTTTTATCCTAATATTTGGACTTTTCTTGTAGTTATGCTTAAAACTTCAAATTGCTATGTTATCCAATTTACAAGTTATAGATTCCTTCATACAAAGATTGCCATCCTCTAACCATTTGAATATCGTATCAGCATGGTGCCATAAAGTTCATTTTCGGATTATCGAGGTCCACTCGCACGCTAATTAATTTTAACAGACATGACAATCTGATTGCGATATACGTTCTGAGCCTGTCGCCTGATGCACCACAGCTCAATATACGGATCCGTCATGAAACAAAACACGTCTGATCCGCATCGCCGGCAGTCATCCAAGTATTTTCTTTAAAGTGATCATAAAACGTTGCAAGTATAGGAACGATGTAGTAAGTTGTCAACTCCGATATATTTGGGACCCTTCGTCACTACACTAGTTACATCGGAAATCACGAAGTATTTCGCCCAAAACCTCTCAGATTTTTTCCATATTTGCTGATGATGACGTTTATTTGCTGTTGTTATATTCTGGAGACATAGCCATGTTATTTTTGATTGATTTTATTTCCTCCACGCCGGCGCGGCTGTTGGAATCGTACGTTCGAATTTTAGAAATCAAGAAGCTCTATAATACTTAACGTAATAATTAATAAACAATAGCCTAATAAACAAGTTCTTATAGGCGACTGTTACTTAAAGGTGAATAGAGGCAGACGAATTTGCAAAAGATTGAGAATTTAACTTGACGTTACAAAAAGAATAATTTGAACTTTGAATACGACGGGACAAACCTTAATTATCTTTAGCTTACTATTTCTAAATAATAATAATCGCTATTTATACACAATACATGGAATTCTATTTGCTAAATTAAGTTAATCAATTACTGAAATAATAGTCGTTAGGTTGTACGCAATCTCTGTGCTTCAAGTTTTACGTTCGGTATCGCTGTTAAGTATTTACATGTAAGTTCACCAGCTCATTAACCCTGTTGCAGATACCCTTCCGCGCTGATTACGTAATCATGCTGGAACGGTTACATTCTCATTTTGAAATATCCACGCAAGTTAAATGTAATAATAAGCAGCTTACTTACAATTAAACCGCTATCACTGTCGTTACCATACGTTCTGCTGTCTAAAACAACAATTCATCTCGACCTAAACGGTGTCAAAATACGTGCTATAAAATTAATTCCACCTTCTACACAACGCCAGCTTGTTAAAATTTTATCTAGTTCCATCTGTTGCTCGGGCGCGGGTCGGCGACTGGACTGCCATCAGCCCGAGTAAAAAGTAACCCTGTTTCATTTGTTGAGATGTCCTTAGAAACGTTTTTCAAGTTTCACATCAGCATATTAGGGAATTCTGGATCTTTTGCTTCGTTAGTGGGAAAAAAATGGAGAAACCCCATTTGATGCGTTACATTGAAATGATTTTACATTATTCTACACAGTGATGCCATGTTCATATTGGAATGTCGCACTAACCTCTTACATATTCTGCCCGCCTATCTATCGCGGTTAACCTGTTATTACATTGCATTTTTAGTACTAGAAGGATTAACTAGTTTCAACTTTGAAACATAAATTTATAGAAATTATAGCTCTACTAGAACGTAACCTTCTGATCTGTCGTTCTGCCCTTTGCTAACACAAACCTATTGGGCTGGCAGCAGCCGGCCGTTATCCTGTTAATATTGCAGACCGGCCCACGGCTGGACCTGTCACGTCACGTTCGTTTGCCCGTCTACTCTATATATATATATATATGGAGTGCCAATGTGATGCTTCGTATTCCGTGCGAAAGACGAAAAGAAAAAATATGGGAAAAGAAGTAAGTATAGAGCCGACGTTTATTCCCACGATTGAGTCCGAGAACTCTCTGCGAATCGTAGTGCGTTCACCTTAAAGAGAATAGGGATAACTGTCATTCGTACGATTGGGTTTAATGCAGTAGCTAGCGAGCCATGTTCGACTTCATAAGCCCGTGTGGTCGCTGAGACACTTTTTTTAATGATACCAGTGTACTACAACACTTTTCTTCAGCACGTTTCTTGCTCATTGATGTTAACCAGGATACCAGTTCTTGCACCATTATTCCGAAAAGTATTAGCAGAAGCCGAAGATTAAAAAACAGATTTTTGTTTCCCGTATCCAAATTTTTCGTATTCACAAATTTGAACTTCGTTTTAACAAAAAATAGGACAAGCAACTGATATAAAGCGTTGCCAAATTATCATTGGCTCTCTAACAGATCGCTAAAAAACTCTGATGGACATTACGCTTTACAGGAGAAAAACAGGCCATCGACAGAGGTGCTCTGCCAGTCTGCGAAATCTTACGGACGGTTCATAACACTTTACAAAAAAATCTGCTCAAAAAAAGCCACCCTGTAATGACTAATTTGGGCAGATGGACACACCCACACGTACATATATACTTCGTTTTAATTATGCAGTAGACAGTAGAGGCAGGTTATTGCTTAAACCGCAAATAACTGAAAAAAGCTGGATGGCGAGAATGCCCAGTAGACTAGTAAAAGCGCTTAATATGGTCTAATACCACGATATGTACTTTACTATATGGGCGATTATATAAAGGAAGTGTATTATACTATAACACGCCATATTCTATCATTATATCGTAGCGAGTATGTTGGGTTGACGACAGGCGAAGGTCGGTATCAGCGCTTAGCATAAAAGGCTAATTAAGCGCACAGCTGTACTTAATCAAATCCAGTGGACACGATACTGAGGACAACTAAAACGGAGTTGTCCTAGCTATTTGCGTCAGGCAGAGTAACGACCTGTCTTTATTGTAGCTTTGAAAAATGTTTTGTTGTCATTTGCGAATATCGGGTAGATAGCAGCTGGTACTCAATAAACAACCCGAGGGGTTGGGACGAGTCAGTCGCTGAAACTTTGTAAATATCGGCATAGTTACTTAGAGATCAGTTTTTTGTTTTTTTTTTTTTTTCACACAGCTCTATGAGTTACCGAGGGTATGTTGTAGCATTAATGCTTCCGATGTTTAGATTAATAAGGTGAATTTCATGTTGATTACCATCATTGTTTTTGATCTAATCCAAACGATGTGAAATACAACTAGAATTTGTTTGAAAAAATATAGTTGAGGTCGAAAAAGCAGAACTTCTAGTCCATTCCGTGTAGGTATAGGCCATTGTTCGCTTGGAAGTCTAGTTATGCGACGAGAACTCGGAGAACCGGGGCAAATGAGAGGAACGGCCTGAACCAGACGGATGAGAAGCGAAATGGAACTCCGAACTCCTAATTCCCTTGCGGGATTGAGAGAGAGACCTAGTGGAAAGACCCGATGGAATCGAACAAGCCAAGTAGAGGAGCGGAAAGGGGATGTAGACACGGGGCAGGAGCCCGTGGAGTCTATGTAGACGGCAACCAAGCCGTCAAGAAACAGGCAGGCCCAGAAAGGCTGGTCACGTTCGCTAATACATCTCAACGGTATCGCCACATCCACACTGCGAATGGTGGAGAGAGGAGTTTAGTTGACACGCACACTCACCTATCCCCAAACCATCCCAAAGAGATCCACACCATGCAACCCACGATCTTCCAGTCAGGGGTGTCGCGCCGTTACACGAAAACCAATGGGACTTGAACTTTCCAATGGTATTAATAAATCAACCCTATTCTAAGGCTATCCAGTTCACCAATACGTAGATGAGTTGCGACGAATGTCGCAACGAAGGTTAATTTATTACGTAAATTACAGTAAAAGCATAAATTACAATTACTATATATATAGAGCTATAGGACAGGTCGGAGGACAGATGATTACCAAACGAATAGTAACTTCTTTCGTATCATCATTTTTACAGTCGTAAAACAAATACTAATAGATCGGGCAGTCATTTAGTAATTAATTTCGATGTTATAATAAAGCTATAATGGGAGCGTGTCTGGCAGATCCGTGCTTCGTATGTGTAGTTCCAGAAGTGCAGCGGCTATGTCGTAGCATTTTTGCGCACGCATTTCCTAGGATACAGTATCCTTACGCGTGTCATCATAAGTACGGCGATCCTACTTCTTTAAACAACAGGATATTGCACAAGACTGTCAGTACTTGTGATCAAGACGTCATAAGCGGATAACAGCCAATGTTGGATTAAGAAAGAAAGCGCGTCGCAAGGCCATGATACAAATGACTTGAGATTTTCACGTCCGAACATATCTTATAGCTTGAGTGTTATTCGCGAGAACTTCATGGCTTTTCCCATTAGCAAGTTAAAATGCACACGGCTGCAGTGTTGCTTAAAAATGTAGAAGTACTGTACAAAGCACAGCAAAACCGGTCCGAGGCTAGTTGTGGCCCTAATACGAATCCCTAATACGAAATTATGGCCAGCTGATTTCCTACGATATAGGATCCTCCCTAGCCATTACAATTTTAAGGAGATCAACGTTTGGTCCATTCTCGACACTTACCGGTTGTGTAACGGAGCTTGTACACTAAAAGCGTTATTAATCTTATCTAGTCGGCCTTTCATCGCGTAGCTTGTTCTTTATTTAGCTTTTTTTTTATAGGGCCTTTGCTTATTTATACTGTGTACACCTAATGCTAAAGGAACAGAAAGGCAGAAAGGGCGTATTTGAGAAATATATGGTTTACCCGTAAACATTTCCCAATAGACTCTAATGCGAAGCGGTGTCTTTCCTTACTAGACAGACTGTGGAGTTCAACAGCTGCTTCGTTGAGATGTTATCTAGGACTTCGGCAAAGAACCGAATGCTTTTCGCGCTCGTACTATGGCCGTAAGATAAACTGTGGCAAGTCTATCTGCGACCAAAAACTTTGAGAAAGTTATGTTATTTGTTACGATCAATTGCCGCTCAACGTCAATTTAATTCTATTTGAAGGATAAAGAGTAATCTTAAATTATTTTCACAGTTATCAGAGCTAACTGAATAATGTCGACTAATATATGGTAAGAGCTGTTCAGAGGGGTACACATCCATATATGCCACACGGTCCTTATTAGTAGTAAGTTGAAGCTAGAGGTTAGAGTAATGTAAATAAAACATTAAGAGAACCTAGAGAGCAACAACAACGTATCAAAATGATCTCTGACGCTTCGTTCTACCAATACTCTACAACTGAAAAACTTAGTAAGCATTTGTCACTTCGTCCACTCTTCGTCAAAACATCCGGTTCACCCCTTATTAATGCATTGCTATACATTATGTAGCAAACGCTTTTTGCGTCCTGCTTCTCCTACTTGTGGCTTGCATACCTGTCGGGCAATATGCAACTGCTGTCCAAAATAATCTCGTATACTTTTTATACTTAACGTTTCATTCGCTCTCACACGTGTGCAAGGTTTGCACTCATGTGCACGGGCTCGCCGTCCGCGCGTGACTTCATTATTTTTCTGTAATTTAGAGATGACGTTGATTTATGACGCACCAGAATTACCTATGTTGTTGGTTAAATATCCAGTCAATCGAAAATATTATAAAAAAATAAGCGGGAAGTGTATTACAAACACAGCTTCAAACGATAAACGCGCGCTCCCTCGTCGTCACCTAGCTATTGTACTTCTGCCGTTTACTACAGAAAGCCTCCTATAAACTTATCTCTGCACAGTCTATATACACCGTTCACCTTGTCTCTACCCTATCATGTGTTCAAGCCGTTGATAATCTCACAACCATCCCTAATGGAGGTTCCTCTTTTGACCTACAGAAGGTGAAAAGTAGAATGTACCCTTTGTCCATTGTTTCAGTTATCAGGTTCTTACTTCCAATACTATCATCAGTAACTACTTCAGATGGCTAGCTTCTTAATGAAGTTAATGAAATGTGTCCATGCTCGATTTCAAACTTAGACCACCACGCTAGGTGTTCAAATAGGCAAACACGTTACCATTACGGGGACGCGTTTTGAAACATCTAAACCCTCTTAATCTTCAAACTTGAACATCAATTGGTCGCACTCTGTTGCTGGCATGCTTTTTCGCAGCCCCATCTGTAGTACTATACAACTTGTTAATATGAAGTATGTTGTTTTTTTTTTTTATATACCTCACCAATTCAGTTAGTTGATTTATTAATAATAGATATGAACGTATTTTAAAACCTACGCAAACAAATGAGCTTTCGAAGTTCTTATTTGCTCTTCGTAAGGCACTGATGCGAAGCGTAACGTTGGCGCGTTTGTTTTATTATTATACCCCAGGATCCCGATGCATTTCACATACGCGTACAAGTTAAACATTATGAAGATTATTAAAAACCTTTGTAACTTTAAAAACAGGTACTTTTTTTGTGGCTTTAATGGCTTTTCGATACGGCGAACACTATCAACTGACTCATCGCCTATTTGCTAGTCGTGATAATAACAACCATTTATATAACAATGTTTATCTGTTCATTTAGTATTTGTTTTAACGCACGTTTATTTACAGGCCTACATGCAGTTCTCATATACAGAGGAAGCGTACCTACACAATATTTAAAAAATTCCTCATGTCTTAAAAAGGAAGTCCTCCTGATTAAAATCTGTTGAGCTTACTCTACCCACAAAAAATCAATTCTGAGATTGGTTGCAGTCTCTTTTTTATGTCGTATATTTGCCCACGTAAAATTTATAGCCTTCGAAGTGTAGGGTAGTTCATGTTGGCGACACGGTAGAGCTTATGTTCTTAAACCTAGTCATGACACTCAGTTATGACCTATGATCAGGATTAGTGGAAACCGATGATCGTTTAATCGAAAATGCTGGGCGACAGGTTTCAGCCACAACTCTGACTTGGCATGAAGGTGTATTTTTTTATTTTCTGTTTTACGCAGATATCGCATAAAGGCCCCAGCACAAGCGTTTAACTACAGGCAATTTTTTCACCCGTAACAATTAGCCGTGTTGATTAGATGAACTACTATAGATAATCTTCTGTTCCATAATATGCTATCGGTTCCCGGCTGATTTACTAGTTGCCTAGTTAGGTAGCTGGGTCAATTCTAACATAGCTACAGAGTGATACGGAAAGACCCGTTTGCTGTTGTTGCTGGTACCTTCGCTCACGTCTGCTGCCCTTAGGGATGTCGTGGTCCTGTGTTCGTTCGTCCTCTAAAACTTCGTTGTTTTTTTCATTTTAGCTTCTTTGGATTTCACCTCTACCTCCAAAGCCTTCTGCTGACTCTCAAGTCCGAAAGCTGGAACCCCTAGGCCTGACTGGCAGAGAACGCTATGCGAGAACACGTAATAGACAAATATGTTCGTCACTTTATGATATTTAAGATGTGCTAAACAGCTATCATAGACATTCATCTAATTCGTATGTTAAAGATCACTAAATAAGCAAATTTTTGAGCTGAACTGGTTAGCAACAGTTAGCTCATTGGAAATTTTCCAGAAGAGGAGTACTCAAGTATTATTTATTTGGACTAAGCGTCGATATATATATATATAACTCTGTGTCTATCCTACCTCCTGCTATCTGTCCTCCTGTCTATCCTCTACGACCAGATTGGTCCCTAGAGGTAAATTACTAAACGGTAAGGCGGATCTTTAGCAGATTACCAGAATTTTTATAATTGCACAAGATAGAATTAATTGGACGAATATTCTTTTGTGGGAAATTAGTTTTTCATCAAAAGTGGTCACGTTAATTTGACCAGACCTGTCGTACTTTACATTTGGCTATTTTAGGTAGTTTTATGGCTTATGTCTATAAGAAGGTTGCAGGGATTAAGATAAGCTATCTTTTTCAGTGAATATTTTCCACTGACAAAATGGCAGCCGAGTGTACATGTAGGTTTATGTAGAAAGGGTTGTTTTCGTTACTAACCGAAAGCTTTTGCTAAACCGAATTAAAATGCTTTACGTGTTCCTCTACGCAAATCTCACTTTCACGTTGAAAATGTCTCACAAAAAGCGAAAACTCAGTAGGGAGCTCTACGAAAGCAAGATTTTCTTGACGTCAATCGACAGATCTCAACAAACTAAGTAAAAATCTAATACATGTCCCTGAATATTTCGATGTAAGAATAGTCAAAAGCCCGTTGTGGGGTCTTGTTTACGTGACAGTGGGGCACAAATGGGTTTCGAGCTATTTTGAGCGAATTAGCGAGAAAGTTAGAAGGTTGTGGCGGCTATTATGATGAATATTTAGGTGAAACAGTTTTTCTCCAAATTATTTTTAAAAGATTCCTCAAGAAAAATGTTAAAATACAAAAAAATCTTTTCTTTCATTGAGTGCCGCTTTGTTGACACATCCTTTACATTAATCGACGGGCTGAGTAAACACGTAATATGTAAACGTACATCTTAGATTAATATTTTTGATCGACGAAAACTTAATAAAACCCTATCAATCGAATTGGTTTGCTTGTCTAACGATAGGATGATAATGCGTCTCGAAAAGTTCTTGAGCGCACCCTCAATAAACGTCGATCGGAAAGTTATAGGAGGTGATGAGATAAACACTTCTCTTCTTCTTACTTTTTTTTTTTGTGAGATACCCTGTAAAAGATATTTTGGTAAAGAAACGAAAATATTGAAAGCACTATTTCATTAATGCCTGTTCTTGACACCAGTCAATAGATCTAGACGGGCCGAGCAAAGGTGCAATGCATCTTTTTACAGCTAAATTTAATAGTTTGGCGTGAAAAAGGCCAAAAGTACCTTTTTCGCTCAGGTGACAATGGTTAGAAAAACGTATGTAAAGAGCTGTTCACGGAAGTCTATTAAAAGCTTTCGAGCTGAATTAAAATGCAATACATATTCATCTATCTAAATCTTAGTTTTCGGGTCAAAAATTCTGTTTAGAAGGTGAAAATCTGACATGAGGTACAATAGATCTCGACCACTTGAATAAGAGGTAATACTTACATCTAAATTTGGAAGTGATACTTTTGATTAGAAGGTGTGAAAATCCCGTTGATCGTGTTGTTTTGTCTATATAACGGTGAAGAAGAGAAATTATGTTTTTTTGAATTTCTAATAAATGACAATTGAAACGGTTTGTGTAACATTAATTGTTGTAAAATTTTCCTCCTAATTAACTTCTAAACAAAAAGGTGCAATGACTTACTACTCAAAGTAAAGCAACAACCCTTGAAGTTTTAGTGAAGTAAAATTAACATATCAACGGCGAGATGTCCACAAAGAATTCTCTTAAAACAATTAATTGATTCTTAAAAGGTGGTGTCGTCTCAGAAACATAGTTTTCGATTAAAAATTGAAGACCACCTCGATTCACCAACGTCCCCTAGAGGTCGTTGCGAAAGCAAAGGAAAAACCTAGCTATCCTGTTGAAATCTACCAGGAGTGGATATATCATCTAGAATTAGCTGAGTCAAACGGGTTGGAGCAGGGCAATCGCAATAGGGTAAGCGTTGATGTACATTTACTAACGTTTATGTTAGACTCATTGACCTTTTAAAGTGATGGGATTGAAATTATTTTTGGTGGGTCGCTAAACTCTCATACAGAATAGGGCTGCGCGTGAGATGGGGTTAATTGGATGCATACTTTTCCCCCGGGGGAGCTTGTCTTTCTGCGCCTAATGTTAATTTAGGCAAATTGATTATCTTTGGTGTTCGGCTCAATAACTGTTAAGAATTTGTCAAAACTTGAGCCGGAAATTTGCTTGGCTTTTCAGGTTACATCAAACAGACGTGACGCTGAACTCTTTTACGTTTCCATGATTTAACCGTAAATTAGTGATTTGCCGAAACCTGAATAAAATATATCTATAAAACTAACATCGATTCTATTGAGACGACGTTAGAGAGACCTTTGTCTTCCTTTGATATGCAAGCAACCTAACTGGACTGATGCAATCGATTCCGCCATCGCTTGAAATGATAAACACCATTTATTTTGTACGGAAGAAGCAGTACAGAACGTGAATGCTACTATGTGTTGGTAAGAACAGAGCGTATCTAACGAAAATCACTGCTTTAGCTGCCATCCTTTTATATAACGTTTATAACAATAAAAATAACGCACTGTATTCTAGAGAGTATAACGATATATGGAAAGAGCATTATTATGACATCATTTTTGGTAAAAAAAAAAAAGTTTCAGAAGTGTATTACAATCTTCAGTTGAGTGGCAATTTAAATTAGAAAAAAAATAGAGAAGTGCGTGTATTATATATACACTATAGCGCTTGTCCATAGAAGTTTGAATAATGTATTTTGTAAGAATTATGTTGCATAAAAACTCCGTTATGTAAATAATTGTATCATAAAAAAGTTTTTGTGTCCGTAAAAATATAGCCGGTCACATAGGCGCACAGTCGTCGAAGCTATCGTAGCCGAAAGCGACAACAGAAGCGGCAGAAAAATAGACGATCGGCGTCGCATTGATAATAACATACGAAAGAGTCCAATGCGAAAACGATCCACATACGTTGGCCGTATTGATAAGTAATAGACTGCTATAACGTGTGCTTCTTCCAAGATTAAAAAACGAATTTATATTGTATGGAGGAAAAAGCTCAATTAAGTAACATACAATTGCCTATGGGACTGTACGGGTGCTCGAGCAACAGCGAGCTCTAGTAAAGGTGTTCCGAAAAAATACCAGACAACATAAGTATCTATTTCAGACGACTTCACTCAGTGTCAACGAGGAGAGCCGTCCTCCGGAAGGAACCTATAATTCTTCATCAGTTATCACAAAGTCAGATAGCTGACGCCGCAACGTAGCAGACGCTTTCAGTTTCTTCAGATCTACTTCATGGATCCATAAGACAGTGCTGAACGCCGCGTACAAGTTTCGGGCCATCTGGAGTCACCTTATGCTACCCAAGCGGCCATTACGACCTCTATAAATAAACGAACAATTTACAGATATTCTTCGAATCAAATCTACCTACAGAATCTACTATTAGATGATGATGGTCAGCATAGGTACATGCTAGGCAGCGTAACAAACTAACTATATCTTCATAGAATCATAAATCGCGGAGGTTAATTAATCGCCTGTTACAAGTAGGTCGTCCCTTCGAAAAACGACTGATCGATATGGCAGCAGCCTTGGGAATTATTCGAAAGAATGAGAAGTCTCTACACACACACTCTAGACCACATATAAGGAATTCACCAGCGCCGTAAACTACGAAAATTAGTTTATAGGCGTTGACCAACGTTCCATCCTATAATTGTCACTCAAAGACGAATTAAAATATATGGCAGGACTTCAACAGGAGGTTATGATGCAGATTTGTACTTACGGAACCGTGTCACTGACAATGACGTACCATACGCACTGGCCATCACTTGCAAGCCTCTTCGACGAAAACCAGCAACCTGAAAATCGATTAGAATTGATCTGAAGGGTATTTCAGCTAAAGAAAGAAAAAACAAAGACTATGTGCATAAATTCGACAGCGTTATTATTTATCTTACAACAAAAAGGATATCAAATAAGAGTACTGCCACACCGCCACATGTCCATATTCTAACTCGATGAAAAAGATAAACTTCGAATCAATCAATTACTGATTTTACAAAATGGGCATTCAAGTAAAATGACAAAGCAGGTTACAGCGGTCCATACCGAAGATCGTGTGAAGCCGTTGCGTAAACACTATTTATTTATCGATTTATACTTATCGTAAAAGCAACGTTTTTTAAGAAAGCACCTCTGTACAACTGGTCGAAACCAATGAAAAAACAATAAACATAACGGCATTCATGTGTCTTTGCAACCAGCACGAATTCCAAGAACATTATTCTTCTGCGCCAATTCTACACCAGGGCCAATAACAAAAGAAAAGAGGACTTAAAAGCTACACGTTTCTTACTTATTACCAAAATGTATGACCTCGCATCCCTACGCAGCGAATCTTTGAAGGGCAATCTATCATTTGCAATTATAGTCTCGTAGCGTTAATGAACAGGTATCGTTCGATTTAAAGCGTTCATTGAACGAAGTTTGCCTGCACAAAAAGGACTACTTTTCGAAGACGACACGGGACTATGGCGGATGTCAAACAAACGCATATGTTATATGCAAATTGAGCTCTATTCGTGATCATGCTAACGTTAATGACGACAAGTTGTCAACCGGTTAAACATATAAAACCTTTTTTAAAAATCCGATGGCTCAAAATGAAGCCTCACCACAAGGACCAGCTATCGGAAAATAACATGGCTCCTTCATGTTGCAGGCATCCATCATGATAACACTCTTCTTAGACACTTTGTAATCAAATTAAGAGACGTTATTAAGAAGAAGATAGAATACTTCAAGCTACAAACCCTTTGTGAATCCTGTTCACGTTGAGGAAATCACAGTGTGTAATGCAGACAGGAACCGAAAAAACTGCAGATCTATTTAGTACAAAGGCATTTATTGCCTGGGACGAATATATCATGATTACCTCTCATAGCCTTTGATATTTTGTGATATGTGCTGTAGGAATGAACTTTTTCGGGGGTGATTTTAACTGTATGCTCGGATGATTTTTGCCAGTTGCCACCTGCAGTCAATCAAGGTAGGGATACCGATAAATAAGACATCTGTGTCCAAACTCCCAGCCTCTATTTGTGAGACATCGTTAAAATGAAATTTTCAAAAAATATCAACAATTCCATTAAGCTGGCTGAAAACTCTGCATTAGAGCGGGGTTCTACTGCACAGTGCATCGACCCTACCTACACGCCGATATCATTAAGAAATCCTAGACTCTTTCGTTGGAAAAATACGCCGTAGTTCCTCGATAGTCTTGAGATGTCTGCATGGCCGCGTAACTTGCAGCAAAAAGAAAAAGTTTACCAATCATCCTTGTGAGAAACTTGTATGAGCTGTGAAATGACACACGGATGATCGTTCGCGATCCGTGTGATCATCCTGTTATAGCGAAGACTACAAGCTTAACATTCGAAGACCTAATCGTTATACTTCCAACAATTACTCTTAATGACTCTTCGAGAAGACGACGAAGTTCGAACGACGTTGATTTTCGTGATGATATGATTCCTGTACTATGATACTTCGCTTTGATAATTGGTGGAATACAACGACGAACTATGACAGACGTTTTATCTCTTTCGAAAAATCCGTTATTCAATTATGGTCAACAAACGACACGGTGCTCTCCATCGCGTGCGAGGCGCTCAGATCGTCAGGGTCTACCTTGACAATAAAAATACCATAATTTGCAGCGTCTTGCGACAATTTAACTTTACTAGGGGCTAGCTTATTCATAAATCTGCAAATATACAGTTATGTCAATGAACATATGCATGGCTTGGAACTGGAGGGCTTGGAATTGGGGGGCTATGGCTCTGCGACAGCAGCAAAAAAAAGTGATCTCACTCAACAAAAAAAACATTACCAAACACAACCAAGAGCGGACCAAGCAGTCCTTCTCGGGACTCCTTGACACTGAAAGATTAAATCAATTAACGCGAGAAAATTTTTTCTTCTAGAGCGCCACAACTCTCCTTCCAGTCAGTTTATATCTATATATACATATATGTGTGTGTGTATTTGTTCGGACCCTGGCTAAAACAAGGAACAGAGTAAAGCTGTTTCGAAAACGGACCTTGCGTCTTTTACAGGGGAGGTGGTATCGTAAGCATTAAAAGGAGACGACATACAGCGTAGAACTAATGGGAAAATACCTCAAATTTACTCAGTAGAATTAGGTCGTGAGACAGTGAATCTGAGCTTTTCTAACATTTTCCCACAAACATAATTCTTCTACTTGCAATCGAGGTATGCATCATCATCGTTAATGGCCTTCTGCCATTAGGATGATACGTTATTTATTCGACTATTGTATCAAAAAGAAAGGACGTTTCGATGTCCTGCACAGATTTAGATAAATTTTCTATTAAGATGCTATCGATATTGAAAAAAAAACGTGCTACTTTGTGAAAGCAATATCAGGTGAGTGTGGCGGATAACAGAGTCCAAATGCATTTGTGTCATTATAATTCTTGCGATATAAAATCGATCGTTATCACGTGTTACAAGTGGTTTTTTTCTGTTCCATAATTTTGACTGCTTAGGGGGGTCTGTGTAACCGTAATCGATAAAGCAGCACGCACAATTCCATCGCCCCAGCCAACAGATACCACAAAATACAGTAATTTTGCATATGCCAAACCCGAGTGCTAGCATCTACCCGAAGTAAAACAGTTCAGCTTTACCACAGTTCTTAAGCCTTTACCTTCGCAGCGGGTTTTCTATGAGACAAATTATTCTGGGTCAGGTGACCCACAGTGTTTCCCTTAGTAGGTCATTTATGGGATACAAGCTTTATACTGGTGGCGCACTGTTTTTCCGTTTGTTCCATACAGGACTTAATGTTTGTACACCACTAGAGTTGCCAAATTTTCTATGGCTCACTGCAAATTTCCTGCCAAAAGCCCGAATAACGATAACCGACCAAACAGAGTCATATTCCAAATAAGTGAATTTCGGAGTCGAATACAACCGCAATACCGCTATAAAGTAGCGCCATTTTGAAATACGGGATCAATGTTCCCCGTATTTGCTACGTAGACATTGGCGCACTGTAAACATAAACAGGTTGTTTATTAGTAACATGTTAGTTCTGAGCGCAACGGCAGCAAACTAATGATACAATCTGTGTTCGTCGTAATCGGGGGTTCTAATGATTAAATAGAAAAGCTAGTGCCGTTAAAGCTTGTAACCGTAGCCAAAAAACAGTTTACCAAAAAAATAGGCCTACAACGGTCAAATGCAGAGGCCATAAGAAGGGCGTAACCAATCAGAATGAGATTTTAATAGCAAGCGAATTTGGCTGGTTCAATCTAAGACCCGAATCCTGGTAGATTATAACTGGAACCTGAAATCTTAGTTGGTGATGTCAGTCCGATGGATGCGTTGCATTTCTAGCTTAAGGTTAAGAGAAGTGCGGTATACGGTTCGAGGAACAACTTCTGGGAACGCTTGCTTCCACATCCCAACTATAGCTGAAAGGGGTACAGATATGTTTTCAATTTTAAACCTGGATTTAGATCATAATATGTTTGGTCATGCATATAAATACTAATTTTCTGTCTTTCAGGACAACAAAGTAAGCTTTTTAATTCAAGTTACTCATAAACTTACAGAGCTAGGCCATGTAGTAATATATGCGGTTTAGTGAATTTCAATTTTTATCATCAGAATCAACAAATCGTAAACGGATTGGCGTTCTTTGTTCGCTGATGTCGTTTCTATCTGTGACACGTATATATCAGTGTGAGGCAAAATATAATGGAAGATATAAACGTCACCACTGGTGCATGGGAGCGCACCGTTAACGTATACTGTGAATACTCGCTCCTCTGACATCCGATTCGCGCTCAGGGGGCCTATTGTTGAGTTTCCGTGGCCGAGAGTAACAATGATGATAATTGTCATTTAAAACGGCCCCTAGTTAGGATTCAAAAAACGTCTCATGTATGTGGCACAGTCGTCTGGATAATGAAAGTCTGCTACGCCAAGCAAGATAGCAATAGTATTGATAGAAATAAAGGTTCTTTATCTAGTGCGACATAATAGCCGACTTTGAATCGCTAAAGGCATCCTCAATATACCATTTTCTACAGAGTGTACTCATCACTTTTAGACAGGCAGTGAATTAGAGCTGCATGTCTTTTGTACGAAAACACCCATCGGGAAATGCTTTATCGGGCGCTATCTATTTTGATTGCACGTGGTGAACGAGCGCAGCGTCCAGTACGACGACGGCATACTTGTATTTTAGAAAATATAAAAGGCATTTGAAACATTACATGCCTTTAGAGCAGTTTGTCCACGAGCGGCAAACATATACGCAATCCCCAGACGCCTGGCTACCTTAAAATAGAACGTAGCGACCAAGCTACATATATAGTACATTTATGACGAACTAAAAACATCTCTGTTAGCTCATTCAAATAAGTAGCATGTCGCCGCTTCCATTGTCGTGTGGTAGACTAGCACTTTGCTCGAAAGGTGAAACATAAAATAAGTACATATAAAACCCGTAATGGGAAGTTCCGTTAGAATCACGTTCAAGACTCGTAGCAAAAATTGTTCCTAGCGAAAACACATAGAGACGAGATAGTTCCCTAAGTCGGCTGCTCTGCTTGTTCACAAACGTATTTCTTCGTTCCCAATCTCCTACACTGAGGAGGGCAGCAGCTGTAAACTTTCACTTTGTTCCGATGAATCGATTTCGCTTAAGTCTCTGGACTTTGTTAAAGGCGTCAACTCAAAGGAGAGCAGCGCGCGTTGTGTGTACGAATACAGAAAATCATTAACGAACCTCCTATCGGCTAGTTAACATGAGTGCCGCCTCGTTTTTTTGCTTAAGTACACTATAACCATTTTTTTTTCATAAACTGCTTGCTATTCCGGGAACAATCAAGAAGACGAGAAGCACGGCAATGAGCAAACACTTCAACTACGAATTCTAGCGAATATTGAATTCAGTTCAGAGTGCCTGCCTTCAACAACATTATGCGTTGAGGGCGCGTTTATCAGTTGCGTAGCTTTTTAAAATGGGAAAAAATATCCTTGACGCAATTAATCCGATGGTGTCTGATCGGTCGATAGTATCGTCGATTTGCTTCTGAACGAATTAGCCATTTAACGAGCTTAAAACACCTGTTTGCTTCTATATTATCGGTGTGTTGTAAATTCGTGACTAGGCCAATATGTATTTCGTAATCTAGCTTACGGCTGCAACAGGACGTACAGATGAGATTAATTTTGGACACGCACAGTGTTAATGATGAGCGCTTTTAAAATATAAAAAGCTTGTCCTGTTATTGCCCCTTACATACTTTCAACTGAAGATAGCTTTATTTATTATCTGAAAGCTCGCGTTGGACGTTGATCAATATCTTCTCGATGCCTACACCGCAGATCTAATATTTGTTGAGTCTCCTTGGCTAAATTCGCAGCATACAACATTGTATATGTAGTCGTCCTGGCGGCAATTCAACTTGATTCAGCCATTGCTTGTGTTTATATCACTTTAATATCCGCCTGAAATGAGAACCTGAAAGAGGAAAAACCAAAAATAGGCCATAGTCGTAGCCTTTGTGCAATATAACTTCAACTTGATCTTTTCGCTCAATTACACTCGGCCTACTGTATTTAGCCACACCGCAGATAGCCGAAATAGTATATTATTCGCTCATCCTTTGGCCTTTGTAAAGGCTGTTGTATATCTATTTAGATATTCTTCTCTATGTGATGAGTTAGATTTAGCATAATATTAATTAAAGAATCGGCTGCTAGCTAACAGATAGCCAATCGTTTGTCTTCCAAAGACACTCTGAGGTAAGATCTGGGTACGATGCTTGACTCATAGATTACAGCTGAGAGGTTTCTATCTTAAAAGGATAGGGTTCTTTTCAGAAGCAGTTTCAACATTTTGTTTCAATACATAACCATTCTTCACGCCTAACCGCAAAGCAGGTCTCGTTGTTCCTTATAAGAATGTTCTAATTTTGCTCACAATCTACAAATGCTGATCTTTCGCTGATAATCGTATTTCAAGTGGACTTGCTTGAGGTTACTGACGGCAATACGCCTAGTTAGAATTTCCCAGTTATCGCTGTCTCCTTTTAGTCATAAATAACCCGACAATGTATTGAAGAATAAAGATTTACACAATTTGCTGTCTTCAAATGTAACAACTCGTGTCAAATTTTTTTCAAATGTAACAAAATGTGTCGTGTGCTTTGTGGCATATCTACCACATTCGTAAACAGGTTTATTCCGCCCTGAAACCTTCTTGAATATTTGTATGGATTTAAATGAATGGCAGGTTTAGTCTTAAGCCAGGGCAGGATAATGTATATTTTGTTTGTTTCACCGCGAGCCAGTTGTATCTAGCTTTTTCAAGTAGTATTTAAGAAGTACCATCTACTGATCTTATATTAGATAAATTAAAAAATATCTCTATTATTACCAACTCACGCTGTTATAAACTCCATTAATTGAGTCAAGTATCGTACAATGGAGAAGGTGACCAAGCAATATCCGACAATTATCATAGTTTAGTAAGGGTATATATAATACGGTTGTGTTTGTTCCCGCAAGAATTGCACTCCTCTCTCTATCCATAATAAATTAATATCGTTATTTTTTAAGCAT
>NW_019211455.1:37973805-37992082 GCF_002443255.2 Varroa destructor | reverse complement strand
ACTATTGAATTTTGTATTCTCTCAAATAGCATTAATGGAAAACGTATGTTACCATCATAATACACATATATACATTTAATAATGGTGCGTCTATGCTGCTACTGCTGTTGCCTTTTCATTGAGCCAGTTTCCTAATTTATTTGATCTCATAGCTTAACACCAACGTGCGCCATTGTATGAGCATCACCATGCAAAGCATCGATGACACCGTCCCGAGCAAATATCCAGCTTACGAATCAAACAAGAGAAGACTGTGATAAGAAAACGTCGACGTCGCTCATTTAATTGGCCTATGGAAGAAAGTGAAGCAAGATGCAGCTAAATATCGATAACGCTCTTCTTTTCTTCGAGGACCCTTTGTTCACTTGTGACCTATTTGCTTTTTATTCAATTAAGTCATTAAAGTGGTTAAAATTAATTTAGCTACTATAATACAATACAATTTTATTGTTCGTTTTACTGTAACACCCAAATAAGAACTTCAGATCAGCCCGTTGCTAATGTGATACTGTGGCATCAGCCTTATGAAAACGGTGCTGCGTCAGACTGAGTGTAGACAAGTGGAGGAAAATTACACGCGTGACAAAATCCGTAAAATGTTTGCATTCGGTGCACAGCTTCGGAGAATCGAACACAAAACAAGATCGTTACCCAAAAGTAGCACATGACTAAATATACCTATCATGTTCGACCACAGTTGAATTTTCGATTTTATTCCGGACAGCCATCACGTATTGTACTGACAAAAAGAAGTTTATTTCGAAAGCTTGCTGTAACAATCAATAAGTGGACACCTGCTATACACGATGTAGGGCGCCAACTCAGCTTTTAATTAACAACTAATTGACGCTTCGCATCTCGTATGCATACACACTTTTGGTCTACGTGCCGTGATTCATTAATAGTTACATAAAGCATTTGGCTCAAAGGTAACCAATCCTTGAATGTATCAATTATGTAGTATAATTACGGATAGCTCTGTTTTCACTCCTCATACATGATGAGTCATTCCGCCGCTGGCCTTCAGAAGATGATAATAATAATAACAACGACCTCGTGACACCTCGACGGCTTCGAAGAAGTAAATTTGCTTGACGATTCTTCGTTCTTCCATAGTTCCTTCTTTACGAGAGCCACTAAATGGGCTCTTGAATCCTATTCCATCTAAACATACATTTAATGAATAGTTCTTTATGTTCAATATATATAACAAGTCACTTATGATAATGCAGAACAAAATCATGTATATATATCGGTTTTGAACTCTCTGGAGACGTTAGTCCCACCCTGCGTAGCATTTTCTAGCTGCACTAACAGTGGTGGCAATCGCTTTCGCACATACTTCCACAAACTAAATGCACGTTCGTAGTTTCTTGGGCAAATGTCGTCATTTCAGTCAAGTATTTAGTCTCCAAAGTTTATTGCTCTGCTTTTTGAAAATGAACTACATAGTTCTATCTAGAGAGAACCTAGTTAGAATCAGTACCAACCGCTTGATTTCATTGTAGCACTGGTATGCCCATTAGCGATAATAGAAATCCAATTATTTTTCAGTTGTCGTGAGGCCAACGGAGCATACTACAACTGATGGATTGTTCCTGATCACCATGTTATGAACTGTTATAGATATCAATATAATGTACGAGTGGACTAGCAGGGCGGTATTTTGAACGCCAAAAATATTACATATAGAAAAATTTATAAAATGGTAATCAATATACAATGCTGATATCATATTATAATAAATAAACGTTTTTCCTCTTATAATAGCTTAATTCTTGTTATTAGTAGTAAAAAAGAATTGTTTCATCGGATCGTTTGCACCGACTTTAAAACTTTGTCGCAACTCTCGACATGTATAGGACTTCCTTAACTCCTTCCTCAGCTGCTAATTTTGCCTACTTGGTTCGGCATGCGAGCTTCCCGTTAAGATATCCCTTACAATGCCATCTTCTCTTGACCCATATCTGTCAAAAATACAAGCCTGCAAAGGCTACAACTATAAAACTGTAGTTTTAGCCATTTATGAATGAGAACTCGCAATGCTGAATGGGCAAATCTACAGACGAGTGCAAAAGATTTTAAGATATTAGCGTACTTTGTTCAAAGACTCAGTCAACAAAACGCGTTATGTTAAAGTAAGTAAAATTAAATATATGTTTTGATTGCTTCCATTCAAATGTGACAACGTCCCCGCCATATGGTTTACCAATCGCAGATTCTTTCTGTCACGTCTGCGAGAGAGCTTATAGTGACAGACACACACACACACACATGTTGAAACCATAGGTACTAAACGACTCAGATGAATCAACACATTCGGATTTTTTTGAAAATCTATAGTTTCCAATGAATACGCTCATATCTAGCGATTTATAGGTAGCAGTATCTATTCAAGCCTTACAGACGGACGGTGACTTTTTCGATGATTATTTAAATTGAGCCAATTTCCACCTAGTACATTTTATAGTCACTTTATAGAAGGGTTGAAGACTTCACTTACGACTAAAACATAAATATTCTTCCTTTGCGTAAACACCATTATATTTCGTGCATTCTACAGTGAGGAGTCCAGGATCAGAATCACTAGTATCTGTATGAGGACATGCAAACCTTACCCCACGCACACTCCGAAGAGCTGCTGGGCTCCATGCATTCGTGTTATAGGCTGACTCATTAATAAAATAAATGGTTCAACGTTGCTGAGGTCTTACGCGTACAAAAGCCGTCCCCATGCGTAGAAAGCCTGGCTCATGGATGCCGGATAAAGCGACTTGAAATATTAATTAAGTTGGAAAGGGTGTCTAGGCCAGCCAGTTCTTTCATGAATCAAAATATCATGATCACGTGGTTTTTCCTGATCTCACATAACAAATGTAGATACATATCAATGGATTATGGCCAACAAGCTACGGACAGGACGACGATAGATCAACTTGAAGAAAAACAGCGCAGGTCATCACAGAGTGCAGTCATCGATGGGAGCGCGGTTATTATACCTGACAATCGTAGAGCGCCAAGAAAACACAATTACAGTCGGAAACTCGTTTTACATAAATATCAAGGCATAACTAATTTGACTGTCCACGTCTTTTGTGTAAATTACAGGGTAATAACAATGAATTGTTTTCTATCTTTAACTAGTGCTAATGTATATAAAGCTACGTTTATAGTTACGATAAAAGTAGGTCCTTTATATCACACCGTCCTCTGCTCTAAATACCTCAGTAAGTATATCGAAATGTACTGTCTGAAATTTTACTTTATTCAGAACGTGTACTTTTTCGGACAATTTTGGTAACAACAAGTTGCTGCGAGTACGCCTTAAAACTGTTTATTATTATTATTATTATTATTATTATTATTAGCTTTGTTTGTTAAATATTTGAACGGTATTTGTGTTCTAAAGTATACAAAGCCTTAGCACCTTGCTCTAAAAATGCGTATATACAGTATCTATGGATTAATAAAATGATGGCTCTTGTTTTAAGCTTTCAGGTCGATTTTGTATAAAAGATCCAATCAAGCACATATTACTCTAAAACTTTTCTCAAATCGTTTACGTAAACTCTTAGACGTTCTACAATAATACAGAGTCTATAGTCTCACAATGCCTTGCACAAAATCAGGCCAATTTAGCTAACTCCGTCAAACAAAGAGAACTCTTGGCACTCGACGGCAGCGGACTGCTCGCTTAAACACTCTGAATGACGGCCCTGTATGTTCCAATTAAGATGATTAGTTATGAGATGCCTTTAGAAATACACATAATAGAAATACAATATCACGCTAACAGTTCAAGACTCTATCCCTATATGAAATCTGCAAGCATATAATCGAGCTTCAATGTAGCGTAGGTTAAAAGGTAGCGTCAATTATTTTAAGCGTAATAGGCTAGGTAAAGGGAAGTTTTCTTATTATATTGGACCATAAATCACCCAAGCAACGTTTTACTAGTAAGCGCTTAAACCTGCCCGAGAATGACACTTTTTTTCTTTTGATAAACAGCGTTTCGAAAAGTATACGTCAATCTCAACAGTAATGATCTTTAAGTTTAACAAATACACAATAAAATTATACAAATACACTTCGGGCATTTTGACAATAATAAAAATGCTTAATAACATTAAGCCGGAACATACATTACGGTTGATTTTTCGACTATCGAATTTTAAGTTGGGTTGAAACAAATAAAAATATCGATAATAGTACTAACGCTTATACGTTCGAGCCGTCGTAAAGCGCTCTGCAAGTGGTTGCCACAGCTAAAGGTCTATTCCTTATCTAGAACCGGAAAACTGGGGCCAGCGTGAGACCCACGTAAGTTTTGCTTGCTGAAATTTGCTTTTCTCTCGTACAATCTTCTTGTTACAGAAGGCGCGGACAATAGCGGGTGCTATAACAGGTGCTAGAAAGCCAGCGTTAAAGATACCACGCGTTTGGCACTAGTAAAATGTAGAATTGTATATATTTTTGTTATAAAATATTTAAAGTAAGCTAATGAATATAAAATAAATAAGCAACTATTTTAATATACGGGAGGGCTTAGTGGCTTACAAAAAATAAGAAGGATACACAGTTACAAAAGTTTGTTGACGCTTGTGAGCGCTAGAAAGAGATCATACTAAGAGTGCGTAGTCCTTTAAGACTGCCGAATACTGAGCGACAGAATTCGCAATGCTAGTTTTAATACTGCAGTTTCAATATAGGGACGTCACAGTGTTGTGGAATTAATTATTTACCGTATCAGTGGTACGTACGCACTTATTCTTCTGATATCAAGAAAATAATGGGGATCTCGCGAACCACCCAACCAGAAATGACTCCTCTTCCATAATGAGTTTCATTTACTGATACTCTTTTCCACTATGGTGGCTTACTCAAGGCTTGGAACGAAAATAACCAAGAGGAAAGGAATGTCTGAAAGAAACATTTTTTCAAGAAGGGTCATTTTTCGTCACCACCTAGTACCCATCTTTGAGCCTAGCAACCTTGTTCTGGAGTAGCGGCACATATTTCTTTGACCGCCTGCAGAAGTCTTCTTCAGAAGGTAATAGGGCCGCTAAGCAGACCTTCACAGGTACGTCACGTAATACTCGTCGACTTCAAAAGAGCATTCGACTGTGTTCCGGATAAACTCGTCAAGACGGGTATGCTGTCAAGTGCCCTTGGATTGCTCACAGCAATACTGCAGAAAGACCCTATGTATGTCAATTGATGATGATGTGGCCATAAGAACAGTGATATAGAGCAGACGAGAGAACTCGTTCAGGGAGACAATTTATCTTCGTTGTTATTCTCAATCTTGACGACCAACGACCTCCCTCTACGTAGACACACTTTTCAGTTAACACCTTTCAGCAAAGGAAGATTGTACCTCTCACAAGCTACTCGAATTTTAGCTAGGTACATGAAAAAAGTCGGTTTACAGGTAACCTAGAGATAGCAGGGTATCTGAAAGGAATGAACCTTTTGTAAATCGCTCATCTTCGAGCAGCAAATCGCCACTCATTGAGAGGTTCGCCAGCCTGTGAAAGAACGAGTTTGGAACGTTCTAATGACATCAGTATAGGTTTAGACTGCAAAAGATGCCCTTTCATGCGGTCATCTGAGCTCTTGCCTTGAAGATTACACCACTAGCTTCTACAGCTCGTTGGCAATTTGATCACTACAAAATGCAAGGTAGGTGCCTTAATAGGGTGCAGCTGCCTACTTAAATCATGTTTCCATTCAATCACTGGAACATCGATTCCTGGTCCTTTTTAAGGCAAACGCGGTCATTAGCAAAAAATTCGTCGTCTGGGGAAGAGCGTTATTTTGTAACCAAGACAAATACTGTCATCATCACTATCATCGATCATCATTATCATGGCGGCATGTCTTATAGAAAACGTAATGCTTTCATAAGCCATGCCCTAATTGTGTTTCTGAATTTTGAGTTTGTATGCGTGCTTTATATCACTATCGGGCAGGATCAATTTTGTAAATAGGGCATAGACAGTTCGCACTGCTGTAAACATGTGTACCATTAAAAACCTCTATACGTAGTAAGAAAGTTATGTTTATTGTTCAAATCACTTTAAACTTTGACAAAAATCGGACTAGTTTCTTTAACTGAACTCATTTCATTGGTTTTCAACTGTTTTTCCCCGCCGATTGTTCACTGGCCAAAGAAAGCAAGCCATTTTCGATGGGCCGCACTGCATACAGCTGACGGAAATTATCTGATGAAGAAAACTTTGGCCAGTAGGTCAGACGCTACACAATTCCACAAGAAGTTCCCGAGGTGGCTTTTACGCAATATATGCCACCATTCATCATGATCCGCTTCTTGGGGCAGAGTATGATTTGTGATTTAGATCACGAACTCGAGCCTTAAATCGCTGAAACCTATGTGCAGAAAATTGCAACTGACCACAAACTAGGCCCAACTGCACAAACGCGGTAAGGAAAAACAATACAGAAAAGGACCTTGCCAGGTTTCAGAGCAAACGGCCCAATATTAGATTGTTCCCGTTCCTAATTAATCATTCGCTATGCGATTAGGGGTATATACCGGTAAAAAGCTCTTGCTTCGCTTCACACGCACGTGGCCATTATCCGGTTCGAGACATAGGATTTAAGCCTAACTCCAATTCGAACTCCAAAGATGGATGTGACGACTGGCAAACGGCATTTTCGATCGACTCATCTTGTTCGACTTCCAGCGAAGTTAAAAGGTTGCTGGAACAAGTCGTCATGGATGCTGCACGTAAGGCGAGTATCGGTAAAAGAACGCAATTTGCTCAGTAAACTTCGACCTGTCATGTTTGACGAGCGTCGTTTTAAGCCATTATTTTGAGGGAAAATGGCTGTTAGAACTACTGCCAATGCCCCTTAGCTATGGGTTTTACGAAGCACGTAACAAATTTTCTGGGTTGCTTACACGATTTTTGACGTCGACCAAAAGTCGATACCTCAAACTTAGTTTACGTTCACACGGGCATGCCTATACTTGGGGCCCGAAATTTGGCTGAAGTTTTGCTGATCGCAGCGTTGTAAAGAAAACTAAGAGCTTCCTAACGATATGCAGGGTGTTTCAAAACTTTACGCCAATCTTTAAGGAAATTAGCACTCAACAGAAACAGCATTTTCCCCAATAAGACAATAAAATGTCTATACCGCTAAAAGCTATATGTATCATACGAAAAATGAACTTTTTTCTATTTCGAAAAGGATTTTATCTATTTTTAAATATCTGTAATTGCGTGGCAAGGCCTACCTCGATAAAACGGCCGAAACGTCTTGCATTGATACACGTATTCTAAGGAAGAAAAAACTTTTCTTGATGTAGAGTACCATATTCGCTTTTTCCTTAGAAACAAACTTTTTGTTCTTTGTCGAAGTAAAATGGGAGCAGTAGCTATAGTCTAGTTCAAACGCTGTTGCAATGCAGCAAGAGGATATACAAATATATATATTTCGAGAAAGAGAAGGGGAGGGAGAAAACAGATGGTGTCTTGAGAGTATGTCAGTTTTTGTGAATTAAGTTTTTAAGCATTCCAATTGTTTGTTGGATTCACTTAATGGGTACGTAGTTCGTTGTCACTGTAGTAACATTCTCGATTATCAGACTTTTATAGTTATTAGGAAATCCATGATGACAAAATGTGTTCTTACTTTAGGACGTAGTGAGTACTCTATTCAAAATTTCAATTGATGTAGCGAGGTTTAATCTCGCTACACATCCATAAAATGCTCGCGGATCTTCCCGGTACCGGTTCCTATTATGTAGATTTCTTCAGCGGTTGCTTTATGCCATTCCCTAGTGGCTGGAACATCGGCAGAGTATGTAATCTATGCTTACTACGAACGGAAAAGCAGGCGACTAGAACGCTGTTTGTTACTTGTCTATGCTGCCGTAAACAAAAAGAGGTGGAGCAGACGACAGCCGCTGGGCGCTGATCGGCGTTTGTTGGCTGAACCCTGTGTGTGCATGTCTCTGTGCGCGCGCTGTTGCTTCACAGGTTTTATCGTTCTCGAACAGGAAAGCAATGAGCCCGGTTTGTCCTCTTGCCAATCGTAGACAATAGCGTAGAATAACATATCATGTTTGCTTGTCATCATTAAAATGTTTTATCATTACTCTGACATATAATAGTTTGTATGACTGCAGAAACGGTATCCGGGCGTCAATGTCAAGCAACTTGAAAACGGGGCGTAATAACATTAAAAGGCTATTAGTCAAGGTCGGCCCGCCTGTATATGTATCTATTCACTGAATTAGTGTTTCAATGTACCAATGAGTATATGAGACCAATATCTCCCTGCTCGGTAATATCGATAAAATAGTCATAGCGGAATTGGAAAAACTCGAGTTCCATATTCTAGCGACAAAAAATGCCATCTGGCCATTGTTCTTTTTCCTGCTTCCCTGCCGTGACATGGCGTGTGTAATGTTGACCTTGCCTCTACGCATTATATCCTCATTAAAATATAAAAAAGTCAAAATCCTTGAAGCATACCGACGTCGTCATTATACTGGTCTTGAAAGCTCAGAAAGTAATCAATTCTTGGAAGCCTTTTAAATAGCTTACATGTGACAGGAAATGTAATTCAGTTTCGCCTCTAAATATTGGTAAATGCAGAAAATGTGCCTCCCTAATATATTTTTCTCTCGCTATGTTTCGAATTTTACGTTCGGCACCGCCGTTCGGTATAATTCCGACAGACAGATCTGGACAGGCTGGCTACCGGCACGAAACGATGCCCGGGTTCGAATCTAGGCTATAACAAGTTCCCAAGGTTACCAAGCAAAAACGTTACTCGCTAGCCCATCTCGGGGGCTGATAAGGTCCTTTCAATATGAAACAAAGTGTTTCTTCACTCGGTTTCGGACCCAAACTAAGTCACTGTTTTTTATGAAGTTGTCTCAACGGTTGACTTGATTCGAATTTAGATCGTGCTCCTAATACTCGCAGTCGTATCTATATATGTTACCCACAAAGCTATTGCATGGAATTTACCTAGACGAATGCACCATCCGGCCAAAGATCGGCTTATAACTTATTACTAGCCGTCCATCCCCAAGGAATTGCTGGCCCGTTATGGTCTGTCATATACGTATTTTTTGTTCGTAGGGTCGCTGTGTATTTCAAGATTCACGTTTCCACGCTCGCTTGATTTGCCTGCTGTTATTTCTTCTGAATTATCTCAATTATAGCTAGTGTTTCGAAGCATACTATATCATAGTAGGTTAGCTAAAATCCTGCCCATAAAAGCCTGCTTCGTCACAAGGAGCCAATGTATACCATGTTTTGATTTTATTGCATTTACTATTACTTAATTAGCATATTAAATAATGCAGTCATGTAGAAAATCTTTTAGTAACATAAAAATAATAAATAACATACGTCAACGAATAACTAAAAGATCCACGATGCGTACCTCAGCTAGATACTGAAAGAACTACTGCGTACCAAAAAAGTAAAAAACACAAATGAAATATAGTGTCCATGGCTTTGTACGTATTGCTTGATGTAAAAACTCGAACACTGTTAAGTTAATTGTTATCTATAAAAAAAAAAAAAAGTGGCAATTATCATCATCAAAATAAAGAGAAATACCATTTGAATTTCCTATGAAAATAGCTATAATAACATTGAAGTCTGCTGTGGATGCTGTGTAAATGGTTAACAATTTATTTTGCATAAAGCAGCGCAAGCTGCTAATGTTCTGGCAGGACAAGAATGCCCCCTTTCCCCGTTTCATATGCTGAGGAATGTCGGTTGACACGCGCATTGTATGAGCGCTTCAATGACGTGGCCTATATCGCGCTTTAATTAGTTCATACGTCACTGACCGCGTCTGGTCTACTGGGTGACAGTATTTTTCTACTTGACAGTGCCACCCTAACATCTTTTGCCATTCAGAGATTTTTAGGGATAGTTAGGAAGATAAACACGGAAATTATGTTGTTTTTAATAATTACGCTTGTACCGCGGATTTAATAAATGCTAAGGATGCAGTTGTAGTGCGCCATCATTGATGAAACAAATGTGATAAAATGAGGTGAGACAGTCTGGTAAAGCAAATGTGCCGCGGCGACTATGCCTAAGAATAATTCAACACTTTTGGTAAAATATCTTCTACGGCTGTCCAGAGTTTTTTTTTTCTGTTTCCCGACAGCTAGAGTTATTTTTAAACTTCCAAGTAATTTTAATGTATCGAGGATCATCTTTTCATAAAGGACAGAGTGACCATATTTATCTGAAACGTTCTTAACTTTTTTTTTTTTTGCTGCTAAAAGTGCTGTATACAATTGGCGGCTATTTTATATAAGTTATGTTTGTTTAATCTGGATTTCAATTAAGGAATTAATCACCTTGGGCATCTGGGTGAAAAAGCTGTGTTCATAAACAAAATATACTTCTACGACAGTGCCTTCTTTATTAGGTGTCATCTAGAATTTTTTTGAAAGGTAGCAGTTACACGATAGTCCGCTGTCGATGATGCATTTGAAACTTCGTAATCGGCAATGGCCACGCCACTATACGATTTACATAAAGGGAGTTCACTCATGCAGCTGAGAGTAAGGATTTATAAGGATTCAGGATGCGGGAACGATGGGCCGGGTCGACGACGCCGCAGGAGGGCGGATTCAGCTGGCCCTCGTCCAAAAGGAGAAGAATAAAGGTGCCAGCCAGATTTACGGGTCAAACTGCGAAAGGCAACTAGACGTACATAGAAACGGCCGCAACTAGAAAGGTGGAGGTACGGGGTACATTCAATAAACAGTAATGTAAAATCCAAACGAAAAAGTTCAAAATATTAGCCTCGCCAATGTCACTGATACATAAAGTGTTCTTAAAAATCATCAGAACAGCGAAATGTAGAGGTCTTAGATACTAATGATCTTGTCGAACGTAGACACTGGAATCACTATAACATGTTTATCGTTTTCTTCGCGCTATAATTTTTTAACACAATTTTTGAATGATCATTTTTGTACACTGATAAAATTGAGAATAAAATTAATAATAATTGCAACGAGCCTTAATATGGTTAGTAAATGGTAGGAACTCGAAGGTATGGTGTCAGTGGTACACTGGCTTTTCCTATAAAGAGCTTAACTTGATTGTTTCCACACTAATTTTCAACTGAGGCGCACTTCTTGAAATCGGCCTGTACTTAATACGCGTATGTTTTCTTAAAAGATATTTCTTTACCACTTATCCTATGGCAAGTGAGATTTTTGAACATTAATTAAGAAGTAAAGAAGATTTATTCCCATTTATTTACTATTTTGTAAATTAAAGTATCACCAGTCCTGTTGCCATGACGAGAAAATCTCTGAGGCGCTCGAAAAATAGTCATAGACTACAAAATTCAAACATTTGAATAATGGGTTCGCTCGTGTATATAAGGCGGCCCTTTCTATTGGCTCGGTTGGTATTCCTTGAGTCTGGGACAGGTAGACTGTCATAAACAAAATAATTAAAATCGAATTGAGCTATGCTCCATGATTTTCGCTCCTATAGCTCTCAGCCTGAAGCCACGCGATGCAATAGAGGCACTCTTGCATCGTAGACAACAATTTAAGACTTGGTCAATAGCTGTGGATACACAGTTCTATCAGTACAGGGAATGAAACGAATAAAAAACTTACCAAACGAACTAAGGAAGTTGAACAGGCCCTAGCAATTATCAGAAATCAGGCGGTTTCAGTTTTTCACGGCCTTCAGACATGGACAATGTAAATCGAAATTTATAAGCCTGCGCACGAATATCTGTTTGAGAAATTATGAACGACAATCCTTGAACTGGCATTGCTTCTGAAGCGGTTTGGGACGCCCAGGACGAGAACCCTGTTCCAGCTGATAACGAACCCATCTACACCACCAGCTCAATGAAGATAGAAACGAGGAAAACTAAAATGTTCGAAATACTTCAGTGTTCGAACCGATGAGAAAAGTAACTTTCTATATAGTTGTCCCGAGTAATATAATATTTCCCATTAAGAAAAATCAAATCGATGGTCTTAACAATAAATTTAAATAAAAGTTTATAATGCTGTAATATTAAGAACGCATAATTTACTAAATTACTGCGTCACATATCCACGGTTGTTTTTTTCAAGATGAACAAACACACCGACCCGAGTTCGTATGGTGTTTCTTGGCTCATAGGAATTTCCAAATGCTAAATACGATCATATTCAATCATATCAATACGAAACCAGAACAAAAATTTCACCGTTGCACTTAGATCCGCACGGAGTCGCCCAAGCAAAAAGTCTCACAAAGCTAGTATATCCTCATCACTATTTACTATGACCGTCCTTATAATAAGAATATTGTAAGAACTTTGAAGACTTGCAGTTAACCTAGCTCCGTATTAGATTAGAAACAACTGATTCTCAAACCTAAATGATTACAAATTTTAAATTACAAAAAAAAACGATATATACCTTATATCGATTTATTGCGCTGAATGAACGTATATATTGTTGACTCCTTTCGATATGTCTCCGGTAGTCAATCATCAGTAAAATAAGGTTTATTCCTTTAGCGATGGCAGACTATTTATTTTTTTGTTTCCGCAATATAGACGCTGTCTGATCGGCCTACAGTTCTGAAGCGGTATAATTTCTCGTGTGGTATTGGGAAGTACTGAATTATATTGTCCAAGTAAATTTGGCTAATATTGATATTTATCTAGGCCAACAATGGAAATGCACGTATACAAGGTGAACATACAAAACCAGTCACTCTGATTGTCTCTGTTTTTCCGCTTGCCAGGTCCTGACCGAAACCCAATCATTTTTTTGTAGTAGCCAGTGCCCCCTTTCTTCTGAAGCTTCTTAAAGCGGTACGCAAATAGGCAAACTGAACATTGCTGTTCCCTGGATTCCGAATCGTCGCTTTATGTGATGAACTTTTATCTCACGTCGCCTTAAGTAATCAAAGATCTACTTGGCGTAATCAAGTATTTTTTTTTCCTAGATCAGCCGTTTTTCTATGAACTTCAAGCGTGGGTAATGTCTGGTTGCTTTCGACGTCGTTTCTAGCCTTACTTGTCTCTACCCACTTAAATTTATATTAGCCCTCCTAGCCTACGACATTTGCCGAATGTTTCATGAAGTCCTTTATGCTGCTGTGTCCTTACCTACAATTCAGCGTTCTGCAATACGTTTCGTTGCTTCTGTCTTGTTTACTCTCGTGGCTCCTCTCAACACCCTTTTCTTCTATTTTAATATTAATTGAACTAGCTATGTTTATTTGGGTGTTATTATTTGTATTCAATATTTCATAGAAGCAAAGCTCAGCCCTATTTTCGTCCTTAACAATTCGCTCCTCAATCTAAAAAGAGTGTCCCTATTAAACTCAGGCAAAAGATTCACACCGAAGCCCGGGCTAACTTACTTTCAAACGATTTAACTTTATTCAAATTTGGATAAAATTTGAATGATTAACACTACAAACGATAATCAGAATCGAACACGCTCCATGAAAACTTGCCCTTCGCATTTAATTATAAATCATTAAATCCGAAAAAAGAACCAAATGTGCCTGATGTGTTGCAGAAGTTAAATCCTAAAAATGTTTTCAGTCATCAGTGATATACACATATCCTTACAATACACATGTAAATAAAAACCAAAAACAGTAGTAAAAACGTAAGTACCAAAGTAAGATTAAAACATCCTAATAGTACCTGTCTGTCATTTTTGTCACTCACGATCGTTTAACGATTTTGTCCCAGTTGAGTTTTTACCATTCGCTTCTAGGCCTAGGATAGTCATATAACTTGTTCACTACATAAAGAAAAGAGTCTTGAAAAAAAAACCATACATATATCAATCAAATAGGTTGGCTGTAATATGGTGACTGCATAGCGAGACGGTATATCTGTTAAAAAGAGATCATTGTAATAGTCTAAACTGTATAGTCCAGCTGAGAAAAGTATTTGCGTTAAGAAAATGAAGTTTCGTAAATTGTTGCGGGAAGACTCGATCAAACAAATTGCGGACCGAAGACGCAAATATTCTTTTTTCAAGTTATTGTCAATGACTGTTACATCTATTTTCGCTTTCAGCTTAGATCAGTCAATCCTTAGTGGTCATCTATAATATATATATATATACTATCATCGTTCACGTTCACAACGTCTCTACAACGCATTCCCTCCTTTTCCCTGTTGGATTGCATGAAATAGGCAACATTAGACAAGTTTACTTCTGCACTTTTAGCACGACTACTCTTGTTATCTGGATCAGCATCATCATTACTGTTGCGCCTACATCTGGGTGTAAGTGAAGAGAGATACTCAGTCAAGTTTAATTTTCTTCCTAATAAAACTCCTCTTATAGTCATCGGTGTATCCTCTTGTAATGCGCACCGGAGCGCAAGTTACTGTACAGAACAACGTTCTCTTCTTCATAATAAACTATTCATTGGACGGAAGACTCATACCGCCTTCGCGTCATTACATTGTATAACCAGACAACTGGCTATTAACATTTTCTACCACTATCAGTTTGTTGTTGACGGCGGCACTGGCACCCCCCGGGGGCGGTTCTCGTATCACGATTGAGAGCAACTCTATGAAAACAATACGTAGCAATTAGTCACACTATGACTGCTATTAGACAATACTATTACAGTCACAACTGGTCGCACGGCAGGCGAAACAGAGCTATATACAAACTCGATGGAAACACACATTCGTCGGTACTGGATTTACATTGTCGTTGAAAGAGCAATGCGGTAATATAGAGCGCTTGCAAACGCATCTTCCAACATTCCGTCCTGGGCAGCTGGCTCTCAGGTCGTCCTAGAACAGCTTTCTCCATATGCCACGAATGCTTGACACAGTTTCCTACAATAACTTTAGCACGTGACAGCTCATATCTTTCGTTCTGTCACCTTTCAATTCTCACTGGTTGTGCTCGAACGGCGGAACTCCTTTCGTCGGTTTCACCATCGGCGATCTATACATTATACATATCCGCTCCAAAAATTGGTAGGCTTCTCTACTGCAAATACTAATGCCGACCTATTTCTCCTTATGGGCTTTGGAGGTCTCTTTGGGCTTCTTGTACGCACGCCTCTTGTCAAATAGCTGCCTATGAATAGATCGACTCGCTTTAGCTATCCAAGCTATTTAATCGATTGTAGAAAAATGAGTTGTTTTTATTTCGTTTGACAACCGCTCCGTCCTGGTGCTGTCCATTCTTCCCATTGCCCTGATTCCAGTGCTCGATATCATCGTCCAGACTGGCAAGTTGGTACAGCGAGCGGTCTGGTTTATCCAGATACTTCTCGCCTCGCACAGAGGTCACATAACTGAAACCAGTAATTACAGCCAATAATGTTAGAATTGAAGGCGCGGTGTATCTCTATTTCCGACATAGGGCAAGGTAAAGAAACACTTAGATATGGAACTCACTTATTTGTTAAGGTCATCCACAAGGGTGTACATCCCTATAGGAAGTGAGGGAAGCATATAGTTAACGTCCGACAATTTTTCAACTGAAGCTCAGACCGACATTGTTGCTGTTTTCAGTGCAAAATATTGTGAACGTATACATAAAACTGTATACGTCTCGCGTCGTGTTACAGATGAAGTTTACCTTTCCAAATAAATATCGCGAGATAAATTTCGACTTGAAAAAAATGTCGTGTGCGAGGGAGCTCGATCGCCATAGTGTTAGCTGAGAATCGTACGAAGGCTTCAGAAAAGGAATCCCGTTCAATTAATGCTAAATGAATGAATATTTGACATAAGGCCCTATCTGATTAGAACTAATCCGACGAAATGGCGTTAAATGGGGCGCGGCACATTTCCATTGAGTAATGTATTGTAGACTCAGAGAATAACGTTCTGTGTGTCTAAATATATTCTTGACCGAAAGCACTTTCCCAGAGAAGCCACTTCTCATCCCTTCGAACAGAAGGCTATTTTCGCAAAAGTCCGGGTAAAAGCTTTCGCTCATACTTACCACAGTGCAACAAAATTAACTGAGCAAAGAAAAATGACTCCAAGTATGATGTACATCAGCGCCATGGGCGATGAGCTGCGGGTAAATGCCGACACGAGTTCAGGAATAATCATTTCGCCAACCGCTGCACTCAGAATGAGCAAAGCCGACAAACGGTTGGTAACTTGCGTGCAGCGTTCCAACCAGATGAACAACGTTGGGATAATTGATGCCATCCCGGTGGCTAGAATAATGACTCCTGCTACAAGTAGTCCAGATTGTTGTGCACCCAATACCAAAATAAGTGCCGCACTGAGACAAAGGAGAAGGTCTGTGATTAGCATAGTGCGGTACGAAGCTTTCATCGAAATGAAGATAGACACGCCCCGTGCTAAGGCAAAACTACCCCAAAACACGTAAACTAGTTGTTCCCCGGTGATCAGTCCAGTTACTAAAGGTCCACGCTTCAACAGCGGCTTTAATGTCTCGCCTACGGCTACCTCGATGCCCATATAAAGAAAGAAGAACGAGCACATGAGAATTATGAGCGGAAGACGCATCAGTGAAGCCTGAGCGACGTGCGCATCGTCGAGTTCTTCTTCTTGCTTGGAGCGGCCCTCTCGCGGGTTCATGCAAAGAAAGATCAAAAATATTACAGACACAACCAGAACATACGCCGCCAATATTCCGTACGCAATTTCGAATTTGTCCGACTCTTGGATTTTCTTTTTTGTTGCCTCGATCCATGACACTTGTTCTGCATTGTCAGGTAGCACTTTCTTCATACTGTGATGTTTCTTTGTAGTATTAAAGGAAGCTTCCGAGAGAACAGCAGTCACTTTTACAGTTTCTTGAGTAGGCACCGTTGAAGAAGTAGCTTTTGTTGTCGATTCTCTTTCCGGCTCATTGGCTTGATGGAGCACCTTCAACGAATCGTTGAGTCTCCAAGCTCCCTCTGACGGCGACACCCTTCCATTTAATTGTGCCGTACTTTTACCAACAGGAGTTGTAGACGAGGGTGGCACAGACGCTGCTCCGGTTGGAAGAATGCTAGCGATAGCCGGACTTAAGGTGCTGCTCGTTGAGATCTCATTTGTCGAAGGCGTCACAGTTTTTTCGATGGTACTGCCTTTATTGCCGAACGAACAGTTTGTGACGCCTATTGTTGCTTGCACTGAAGCCGGCGGCGGTGGACTAGCTAATTCATTCGTTATAGATGTCGGCGTTGTCTTCGTCTCTGGCTTTCCCATAATGTATCGTTGTGATACTGCATTTGCTCTAGTCGCCTCCGTTGGTGCACTAAGGACAACGGGCGTAGAAGTACTGTTCATGTTGATACTTGTAGTAGCGTTTGCTGCAGTAGTTGACGTCATCGAATTCATTGTCAAATTGGTTGTCGTCGTCACCGCGTGGGGGCCAGGACGCTCCCATACATCGAACTGTTTCTCCCCGTTAGCATACAAGGGCTTTTTCGGCGGCAATTTAGTCGTTGTGGCAGACGGTGGCGTCGTCGAGGTGTTCATATTTAGGAAACCCAGCCGAGTCGTTCTAGTGATATTCCTATTTAGTAGCGGTTGTTGGGTCGAAACGTTGTGAGCAATTTGGGTCAGATCCCGTTTTACCTTTTGACCGTAGGGATTGCCAGGAAATCGGGGACTCATTGGTGGCAGGAGATTGCGGGTTTCGTTAAACAAACCCCGTGCACCGATTTGATTGTAAGATCCGACAAAAGGCTGAGCAACCAGGGGGGCAACAAGTGCGCCTAATCCAAAGCAAAAGTGCATTGTCTGCATAAATGGTGCGCTTTTTCGGCCCCAGAGATCAAGCAGCCAAACGTTGCCGCCAGTGTCTAAAAGGCCCATGGTGACCCCCGTTACGCACGTGCATGCCATGAGGGTAGCTAGGACGCGACAAAATGGCATCACGAGGACGCCGATTGCTGTGGCCAAAAGTGCGAGAAAGAGTAGAAATTGTCGATTGTAGCAGTTAAATAGGAAACCGCCCGCGAAGCAGCCCACGACATAACCTCCATAACGTGCTCTATAAATGTTCCCGATACTATCTTCACTCGTACTCGTGCGGTACTGGAGATCTGTAATCGTTGCTGTCGGCATAACAAAGCAAAGACCCTGCAAAAAGACGCTTTTGTTAGTAGGTTGTTTGCTGACACACAAATTTTGAATCAGCAACAGTTGGGTACGGTAGTTAACCGCCGTATAAACTACATCAATGAAGATCATGGCAATCAATAAATTGAAAACATGTTCTAAGATAAAACTGTATTTAGTATGTTTCATGTGGAAGAAATTTTATATA